>NC_133328.1:9528271-9828271 GCF_042186555.1 Aquarana catesbeiana | reverse complement strand
CAGCAGTACCCGCCAGCAGTACCAGCCAGTAGTATCCACCAGCAGTACCAGCCAATAGTACCCACCAGCAGTCCCAGCCAGCAGAACTCACCAGCAGTCCCAGCCAGCAGTACCCACCAGAAGTACCAGCCAGCAGTACACCAGCAGTACCAGCCAGCAGTACCCACCAGAAGTACCAGCCAGCAGTACCCACCAGCAGTACAAGCAAGCAGGACACGCCAGCAGTACCCACCAGCAGTACCAGCCAGCAGTACCCACCAGCAGTACCCAGCCAGCAGAACCAGCCAGCAGTACCCACCACCAGGACCTGCTAGCAGTACTCACCAGTGGTACCAGCCCTGGAGGACAGCCAGCAGCAGCCACCAGCCATATCCGCCTGGAGGACAGCAGCAGCCAGCGATACCTGCAGGAATCCTGAGGAAGAAGTGACGATCGATGTCAGTTGAGGAGAAGGTAAACCGCTGTGCATCAGTGTGAAAGCAGCCTTAGGCCCCTTTCACGCGATTGGTCCGATCGGGTCTGCCCGTCTGTTTTTCAGGTGGACCCAATCAGACCCCCTTATTGGACGGGTCGCCCCTGCTTCTCAAATAGTTTTGTCTTAGTCACGTGAGTAGCACAGGACCAATCAGGGCTGTGCAAACAGACCCATCCTGTTGTAATAGAAGACCCTCCTAAAGATCTCTCCCTGCAGATGCCACAGAACAGCACTTCACAAATAAGCTACTTAGAGGATTTATTTAAAAAAAAAGAAAAAACAGAATCCAGTGGCATGATATATTTGATTTGTGTGAATTAATTATGCCAATAACACTTTTTTATTTAGTATCACTTTAACCACTTCACCCCAGGAAGGTTTTACCCCCTTCATGACCAGGCCCAGCCAGCAGTACCTGCCAGCAGTCCCAGCCAGCAGTACCCACCAGCAGTACCCGCCAGCAGTCCCAGCCAGCAGTACCCACCAGCAGTACCAGCCAGCAGTACCCACCAGCAGTACCAGCCAGCCAAACCCACCAGCAGTACCAGCCAGCCAAACCCACCAGCAGTACCAACCAGCAGTCCCAGCCAGCAGTACCCGCCAGCAGTACCAGCCAGTAGTACCCACCAGCAGTACCAGCCAGCAGTACCCACCAGCAGTACCAGCCAGCCAAACCCACCAGCAGTACCAGCCAGCCAAACCCACCAGCAGTACCAGCCAGCAGTCCCAGCCAGCAGTACCCGCCAGCAGTACCAGCCAGTAGTATCCACCAGCAGTACCAGCCAATAGTACCCACCAGCAGTCCCAGCCAGCAGAACTCACCAGCAGTCCCAGCCAGCAGTACCCACCAGAAGTACCAGCCAGCAGTACACCAGCAGTATCAGCCAGCAGTACCCACCAGAAGTACCAGCCAGCAGTACCCACCAGCAGTACAAGCAAGCAGGACCCGACAGCAGTACCCACCAGCAGTACCAGCCAGCAGTACCCACCAGCAGTACCCACCAGCAGTACCAGCCAGCAGAACCAGCCAGCAGAACCAGCCAGCAGTACCCACCACCAGGACCCGCTAGCAGT
This sequence comes from Aquarana catesbeiana, assembly GCF_042186555.1. NCBI lineage: Eukaryota > Metazoa > Chordata > Amphibia > Anura > Ranidae > Aquarana > Aquarana catesbeiana. The sequence continues at coordinate 9,826,722 of NC_133328.1, read as the reverse complement.
ACTCACCAGTAGTGCCAGCCCTGGAGGACAGCCAGCAGCAGCCACCAGCCATACCCACCTGGAGGACAGCAGCAGCCAGCGATACCTGCAGGAATCCTGAGGAAGAAGTGACGATCGATGTCAGTTGAGGAGAAGGTAAACCGCTGTGCATCAGTGTGAAAACAGCCTTAGGCCCCTTTCACGCGATTGGTCCGATCGGGTCCGCCCGTCTGTTTTTCAGGTGGACCCAATCGGACCCCCTTATTGGACGGGTCGCCCCTGCTTCTCAAATAGTTTTGTCTTAGTCACGTGAGTAGCACAGCACCAATCAGGGATGTGCAAACAGACCCATCCTGTTGTAATAGAAGACCCTCCTAAAGATCTCTCCCTGCAGATGCCACAGAACAGCACTTCACAAATAAGCTACTTAGAGGATTTATTTAAAAAAAAAAGAAAAAACAGAATCCAGTGGCATGATATATTTGATTTGTGTGAATTAATTATGCCAATTAACACTTTTTTATTTAGTATCACTTTAACCACTTCACCCCGGGAAGGTTTTACCCCCTTCATGACCAGGCCATTTTTTTTTTTGCGAATGTGGCACTGCGTTATTTTAACTGACAATTGCGCGGTCGTGCGACGCTGTACCCAAATAAAATTGATGTCATTTTATTTTCCCACAAATAGAGCTTTCTTTTGGTGATATTTGATCACTTCTGCGGTTTTTATTTTTAGCGTTATAAACAAAAAAAGAGCGACAATTTTAAAAAAGAAAACAACATTTTTTTACTTTCTGCTATAAAAACATTCCCAATAAAAAAATGTAAACAATCGAATTTCTCCATCAATTTAGGCCAATATGTATTCAGCTACATATTTCTGGTAAAAAAAAATCCCAATAAGCGTATATTTATTTAAAGTTATAGCGTCTACAAACGATGGGATATTTTTCTGGAATTTTTATTTATTTATTTCTTTACTAGTAATGACGGCGATCAGCGATTTTTAGCGGGACTGCGACATTGCGGTGGACAAATCGGACACCTAACTGACACTTTTGACACTTTTTTCGGGGACCAGTGACACTAATACAGTGATCAGTGCTAAAAAAAATATGCACTGTCACTGTACTAATGACACTGGCATTGAAGGGGTTAACACTTGGGGCGATCAAAGGTTTAAGTGTGTCCCCAGGGGGTGCTTGCTAACTGTCTGGGGGTTGCCCTGACTTGGTGAAGACAGAGATCGCTGTTCCTACTTAGCAAGAACTCCATCTTCTCCCCTGTCAGAACGGCAATCTGCCTTGTTTACATAGGCAGATCGCCATTCTGCCTCTCCCGGGAACGTTCGTGGGTGGCCAGCGGACATTGGCTCCCCCTCTATCCAATCAGCGCGTGATCGTGACTCCGGAGGCGCACGCGCCCCCTAGTGGCTACTGCATGAAACGTTGTTTAATGCAGCCGGGCCGCCTTGCTAAAAGAAAATGTGCGGAAGGCAGCCCGGAACCGGTTAAAGAACGTATACTTGCAAGAAATAACAAGGAGAGATTGTAATTATTACTGGATAGTAGTTACACCAAAGGAGACTGAAGTTACTATTCATACACTTTCATGAGAAAGATAGGATTCTGCATTTTGGACCAACCAGAGTGTCAAGACATGGATCACCTGCTGGTGGCACTGTGGTTCCAATTGCCAAAGATCCCAGTAATTAGGCTTCACCAGATGCTGGCTGCTGGGAAGGTATATAACCCCTCCCTTTGCATCAGGCCATATTCCTAATTTCTGATCCCTGCCTTATCCTGTACCGTGTATCCAGTACCTTGTATTCTGTTACCTCATCTCTGTTCCTCTTGTTCCCAGTCCCAGTCCTACTCATGCCCTGTTTATGTCAGCTTTCCTCCACTTGTATATAGTGTATGTAGTTAGCCTGTTGGGTTGGTTTTGCTGCACTGTCATGTTTATTTTTCACTTTTGCTTTGCCTATGGTGTGTTGGTTTTGTGTGCATTATTAACCACTTCAGCCCAGGAAGATTTGTCTGCTCAATGACCAGGTCATTTTTTTGCGACGGTTTTCTGCGTCGTTTTAACTGAGAATTGCGCGGTCGTGCGACGCTGTACCCAAACGAAATTGACGACCTTTTTTTCCCACAAATAAAGCTTTCTTTTGATGGTATTTGATCACCTCTGCGGTTTTTATTTTTTGCGCTATAAACAAAAGAAGAGCGACAATTTTGAAAAAAAACACATCTTTTACTTTTACTTTTTGCTATAATAAATATCCCCAATTTTTAAAAAAAAAAACGAATTTTTTTCCTCAGTTTAGGCCGATATGTATTCTTCTACATATTTTTGGTAAAAAAAATCGCAATAAGCGTATATTGATTGGTTTGCTCAAACGTTATAGCGTCTACAAAACAGGGGATAGATTTATGGAATTTTTATTATTATTTTTATTTTTTTTTACTAGTAATGGCGGCGATCAGCGATTTTTATTGGGACTGCGATAGAGCGGCAGACAAATCGGACACTTTTGACACATTTTTGGGACCAGTGACATTTATACCGCGATCAGTGCTAAAAAAAAGCATTGATTGCTGTATAAATGACACTGGCAGGGAAGGGGTTGACACTAGGGGGTGATCAAGGGGTTAACTGTGTTCCCTGTATGTGTTCTAACTGTAGGGGGGAGGGGACTGACTAGGAGAAGAGAGAGATCGGTGTTCATACTTAGTATGAACACACGATCTGTTTCCTCTCCCCTGAGAGAACCGGGATTTGTGTGTTTACACATACACATCCCCATTCTCGTTCTGTAACAAGCAATCGCGTGTGCCCGGAGGTCATCGCGTCGGGCACTCGCATCGGCTCCGGGGACACACTTTGGGCACGCGCTGCCGGGCGCGTCTTAAAGAGCCGACGTACAGCTACGACGGCTCGCGCAGGGGAGACAAACCTGCCGCAGTATAACTGCGGCGGCTGGTCCGGAAGCTGTAAACTTATTTTAATCATAATCAGTCTAATTCCAGTTTCCTAAATACAGCTACACTTTTTCCCGCTGGTTATCTCTATTCGGTTCAACGCAGAGATTTCTCAATCAGGAATGGGCGAACGGTTCGACCCCAGCATGAGTTCAGGCCGCATATTTGCTTGTTGGGCCATTTGCCGAACACCCGAATTTGCAGGGTATTCACCCCGATGAACACCCTGCAATGTACTGAGCACTGCACAGTGCATTTTGCCCGAATCAGGGAGCAGTGTAAGCTGGTTGTTAATTAAGGATCGGGGCTGGGAAGCCAACCCCATCGTCCCTAACACCAATGAGTCACCAACTTTCCTTGGGTTTCCCCCCTGCAGACAGCTGAACACTAAAAAAAAAGTGCCAGTTAAAAAATAAAGAAAAAAACAGCTGGGGTCCCCCCCCCAGTCCACACCAGGCCCTTTGGGTCCGGTATGGATTTGGAGGGGAACCCCAAGCCAAAATGAAAGAAAAAAATGGCATGGGGTTCCCCCCAAAATCCATACCAGACCCTTATCTGGGCATGCAACATGGGGGTGGGAACTTTGGGGCAGGGGGGTATGTTCTGTTAACAGGCCCTTGTCAGCAGGCTATCACAGCGATCAGGTGATTGGGAACGGGATCTGCCAGTCAGAGCTCGATCTCTGGAAACACAGTGACACATTGTGGTTGATTTACCAAAACTGGGGAGTGAAAAATCTGGTACAGCTGTGCATGGTAGCCAATCAGCTTCTAACTTCAACTTGTTCAGTTAAGCTTTGACAATAAAACCTGGAAGCTGATTGGTTTCTATGCACAGGTTCGCTCTGTGACCGCTGTGTCCTTTGGACACAGCTGATCACAGGTCGGGGTAAAAGGCCGATCGCAGCGGCCCTTTACGATGTGATCAGCTGCGTTCAATCACTTCTGCAATCACTACTATGTGTTGCAGTAACATACATTATAACACATGTCAGGAGGATGTGCATCAAATTCTGCATTTTGGTGCGAAAAAGCTCTTAAAGTCCAGGTATTTTTATTAATCAGAATGTCCAAAAAAAAAAGCCAACACATTTTAGGGATTCTAAGAGACCCCCTTTATCAGGGTTTAAATTGTTATCCCACTGAGCTCTACTTATGTATCTCTATTGGGTGGACTGACCATTTCTGAATAGTGTTTCTGGTTGGATGTCAGATAATAGTCAGTATAAAAAGTCCTTGAGAGGAAGAAATGGCACCCTGGGTATTTTTGCATAAGGCGTCATGTAACATTAGATGGGTTCCTTATGCTGGAATCTGATATCCAACAATGCAGACACGGCAAGAAGCAGACACACAACACCACGGCTTTTATTACAACAGGTAATTATTGATGTAGGTTGGACAATCTGTTATGTCACATCATATATTAGAGAAGTGAGTCACTGAAGAACATCAGGATAATTCCCATCACCAGGACAATGGCGGCATAGCTGGACTTGATGCTGATGGCTCCGCTGACGTTGCACAGGTCAGTGGTGCAGCAGGCTGTAGAGGTTGAAGCCGAGGCAATGCTGCCACTGTACGGCGTGCATTTGGCTGTACAGTTCTTGTTGATCACAGTTACAGTTATTCCAGCTACAGAGAGAGAACAAAAAGAACAATTTTTAAACTGTAGTATGATATTTTTCTCTTAAAGTGTGCATGTCACAAATTTGGCCAATTCAAGCTTAACATATGATGAAAGAATACATAAGCAGAGGAAACCTTTGGTGTAAACCATATTTCATGAAAATCAGTAGATCCAAAGCTCTAAGCAGCTGAATTTATATAGAATCCTAACTTTAACTGTGTAAATCCAGCTCGCCCCTCTCCCACTTTCTAAGGCTCCCTATGAGTTCCTTCCTGTGTTGAAGGACTTCAAAAGGAAAATGTAGGGAACTTTTGACATTAGTTTGAGATGCTTTAGAATTTTTTTGACAGATGCATTGGACCTGCATTTGACCTTCTCCTGATCTGTGTTTGCATTCCCATAGGCTTGTACAGGGCAATGTGTAAGGGTCGGGTGATGGGATGGTTGTCACGTCCTCCATGTTTTCCCTTCTCTTTGGGGTGTCACGGAAGGGTCACATGGGGGCGCTTCTTTGGGCTACGTCAGGCATTGAACTAGGTCACTAACCCCGGCACGTAGGGGAACACTTTCATCTGAAGGCATGCTCACCAATGCCTGGGACCAGGTGAGAGCCACTTTCATGTGAAGAGTCAAACCTTAAGGCGGCCTCCCAACTCAGAGATCAGCCATATGTGTGCAGTACCCAAAGTACGGAATTCCTCCTTAAAGTGGAAGTAAATCCTCCTATCGTTTTCAGCCAAGGAAGATGCCATCTCAGCCTCTGTCCAATCTTTAACTGCCATAATGCTGCACATGTGATCAGTTATGACACCAGCCATTGGATTGGTTTGACAGTTTGGTTGAGAGCACAATCAGTAACATTCCCGAGAGGTGCCGGGAATGTAACTGTTTTTTTAAACTGTTAAATCAATGGGTTTACATCCGCTTCAAGCTGCTTCGTCCCATGTCCTACACACTTGTACTGATATATGTGTTGGCTTCAGAGAGACAGGCTGAGCCTCTGCCCACTCCACCAGTCAGTGTACCTTTGTTACTTCACTCCCAGTAACAGAATGGTGTCCCGCATAGGGTGGCCCTCATGCATGCGCTCACCTATCTCTTCTCTTTCCGTACCCAGTGACCAGGCTATAGATGCGTGTAACGCTAGTCCAATCCCGGTGACTGACAGAGACGGACAGCTAGGGAGCGAGTCAAACCACCAACCCCCTTGCTACCAGAGAACCTGTCACCTAACCAGGTACCACGCCAAAAGACAGTTGCTGTTTTTCATTGTGATCACTCATGTCAACTACCTCTTCCTTCTTGTCTTGCAAAAAGGAACCTCTGCCGTAGTGATGTCATACAAACCCCGTTTTGTGGTTGTGGACTCAAGTTCTTTAATAATATGCCAAGACCTTGCATGCAACCCTTGAGTAACTTCAGACCAGGCCATGAGCAGTTGATTAAACTTTTACTGTAAACTTGGCACAACATTTATAACATGCAATACCGTTCTTTTCCTAACTATAACTAACTGTGGCTGCCCCAGGTTACCTGCACAGGTGAGTACTCTTTGAGAAAAGTCCATGCTTGGCAATGCTTGATCAGAGAAGTCCATGTTCCTGGGGTCTTCTGGTGAATTGGCATTCCATAACAGACCACAGGTCCTAGCAAGATTCTACTTGCATTTCTCCAAGTGTTCCCTGGAGCCTCCCTTAGGATTTGGACCTCTTCCCTTTTATAGAACACGGGGGGGAGGCTGGACCCCAGCGAAAACCAGCGAACACACCAGGAATAAATGGCAAAGCCTGGGCAGTTGGATGCTAACTAAATACACAGTAGGTGAAAAAACCTTGTGAGCTGCTAAAACTAGTCCTAAATAGATTGATAAATTGAATTAAAATAAAATAAAATAGACATCTGCCATCACTCCCCACACTTCCCTAGATGTGACAATGCAAAAATAGAATAACAATATGTGCGACGCTGAGACAAACCAGTGAGTGGATGACAACAAATAAATAAATAAATACAATGTGATTCAAATGGGTGGATAAACTATTAGAAATGGCCTAGTACACAAATCTATTAATAAATTAATTAATAATAAACTAACCATCCCTGTGCAAATAGTCCAAAAACGTGTAAATGACATTCAAATATTATAACGTTCAAAATAAAGTGCAAGTGCTCCGTGTACTGCGCACTATCCTTAATATATTGAGTAAATATCTTGACAGTCCATCCTAGGGAGGTGGATAAAAGTGATGCTGGTGTCTTCATGCAGTGTGCAAAATCCTGGTGTATCCCTCCACCGGATGTACCCTCACCTTAAGGGCTTTTTTGAAAAAGCCTGTGGTATGTGTATATCAACTTAGGGATTCCTCCTGTGGTTCCTCCTTCCTGTAGTAACTATTTGGCTCAGATTCCAGATCAAAAACAACTCCTTCCTCCTGGTTAACAGTGACCTCTCCTCATGTATGCCACATGTAGAAACAACAGAAGCTTGCAATAGTGTGATAACGTTTTTAAATATTTATTACGAATTACACTCCACATAAACACACTCACATTTCATTATATAAAACAAGCCTTAGTACACTCATGTATATTAGGGCGATGGTGTCACCTGAAACCAGATCTGCAGCCCCGGTTAGCGGTGTTCCCACCGTCCTGAGACTTTACTCCAAAGCACTTCCTGGTTCCTTGCGCGTCAGCCAATCAAGCTCCTCCTAACGGTTTCGTCATTACCTCATGACTTCCTCTGGGAATTGTCCCTATTTATTTATTTGTTGTTTCATCTATTCACTGGTTTGTCTCAGAGCTGCACATATTGTTATTCTATAAATACGTAGTAGGCCACCTGCCTACAAGTATTTTTCAACCGTCAACAAGCCGGCAAGTGGATCAAAACCTGACTTTTATTGTTACACAAAGCCACGGGTCTTTAATTCTGCAGGATAACAACCTTGATCACCATGTGGGCTCCTTATTGACCCTTCCCTTGCCCCTCCTTGTCAGCATTGGGGTCATGTTAGCTGCAAGAGGGAGAGTAACTGAGGGAGAAGAGAAATGCTAGAATACTAGTCAGTAGCAGTGTGCAATGGTGCATTTGCTTTGTAAAAATAAATCACCTCCAATGTTAGGTGTCCTGCATGTGTAGATGCTGCTGCGTATCATTTTAACCGCTTCTGTACCGCCCCACGTACATTTACTGTGGCAGGACAGCCCGGGTGCGCAAAATCACGTACCTGTATGTGATTTTGTGCATGCGGTTTAGGGGGCGCGCGCCGCCAGCACGCCAATCCTGCTGTGGTTGGACACAGCGGGAGCCATTCAGCGTGTCCAGCGGCCGCGATTGTTCACAGGAGAGACGGATCAGTGTTGTGCCGATGTAAACAAAGCACAACGCTGATCTGTCAGTGAGGAAAAGTGAGAGATTGTGTTTCAGCTAAGCTGAATCACTATCTCTCCTTTCCTCCAGTGTAACACTTCCCCCTACAGTTAGAAACGCCTCACAGGTAACACATTTAACCCCTTGATCGCCCCCTAGTGTTAACCCCTTCCCTGCCATTCCTATTTAACAAGAGGGCACCCAGATCCCACTCCCCACGTGAATGAGTAGGGGTACATTGTATCCCTACTCATTCACCAAAAAAAGAAATAAAATACACAGTTATTGACAATTCCTTTATTATTTTTTGTGTCCCCGTAATAGATCCAACATCAATCAGAGCACGCGTTGCACCGCTGGATCCAAAAAAGAAGGAGATAAAAAAAAACCTCTGGGCCCCACGAAGGCTCATGCCGACTGCCTGCTCCGCCGTCTGATAGTTCTTAAATAGCTAAGGGGAGGAGTGACATCACCGGGTGGTCCTGCCCTTTGTGACGTCACCACCCCAGCATGCTCCTGGCCGATGACATCACAAAGGGGCGGGGCCCCAAAAGGTGTCACTTAGTGTCCGATTTGTCCGCCACAAAATCGCAGTCCTGCTATAAGTCGCTGATCGCTGCCATTACTAGTAAAAAAAAAAATTAAAATTCTATAAATCAATCCCATAATTTGTAGACTCTTTAACTTTCATGCAAACCAATCAATATACGCTTATTGGGATTTTTTTTTTACCAAAAATATGTAGCAGAATACATATTGGCCTAAATTTATGAAGAAATTTTTTTTATACATTTTTTTTTTTTTGGATATGTATTAAAGCAGAAAGTAAAATTTATTGTTTGTTTTTTTCGAAATTGTCTGTCTTTTTTTTGTTTATAGCGCCAAAAATAAAAAACGCAGAGGTGATCAAATACCACCAATATTGGGACAAAGATGCCTGCTGTTCACATTATTCTGGCTAAACTGGGGGGGTCCTTTTTTTCTGGGTTGTGATATTATGAAAACCAACATCCGTTATGGTGTGCTGCTTTTACCATCCAACCATTGGAGATTCACAAGGTAGTTGGTTAAATGTTTTGGTATGTCTTACCTGCTGAAGCAGTTACTAATTCCGTCTCACAGTAGTTGGATCCGGAAGTACAGTTAGTCGCTGTCATGCAGTTGCTGTTGCTGATTTCATAGCTGCATGTATAACATTCCAGGGAATAGGCTGAAAGAGAACAATTTAAAGTGTGACTCCATCAATGAAAGCAGATAGAACTTCCACATTTATACTGATAAAAGCAGTAGATGACAACTACAGCACTGTTTTCAACAATATCATTTTTTTTTCTCAAATTTCTCTATTTTTGATAGATTAACTCAATCGTATATTCAGATTCAGAATACTTTATTAATCCCAAAGAGAAATTACTAAAATACAATTACATTTAACAAGACAACTCAAAGATCACAGCAATACCATATAAAACTAAATTAATGCTGTACTGTAATCAACCATACCATCCTATTAAAATAATGCAAAAAAAAAAATAAAAATAAAATAAAACTTCTTAGAATAAATAACACAGATTGAAAAAATAACAGAAAATCAAATGACCAACATGCAAATTACACCACTTTCTCTAAAATTACCCAAAAATCATTACACCAACATGATAGAAAAACAACATATACTGTAAATTTGGATCATAAACCAGATTAAATCCTCACAGGCAGCACTTACAGGGAAGAATGATATCATTTGATGCCCACAGGCAAAAATGATTTCCTGTGTTGGTCTGTGGTGCATCGTGGTTGTAACAATCTATCACTGAAAGTACTTCTCAGACTGACCAGTGTATTGTGGAGTGGGTGGGAGGAATTTTCGAAGAATGAACGTACCTTAGGCAACATTCTCCTCTCCAACACTGTTGATAAAGACTCCAACTCCAATCCAACAACATCACAGGCCTTGGGAATCAGTATATTGAGTCTGTTGGTGTCGCCTACCCTAAAGCCTCGTACGCACGATGAGAATATCGGATGAATGATAGTCAGTTTTATTTTTGCTAGTCTCATATCTAAAATGAAGAGGTTACTAAAGTTACCAAAATTCTCATACGACAAAATACAACTTTGGATGTGATGTAATGCGTTACATAGTTACATAGTAGATGAGGTTGAAAAAAAAAGACACAAGTCCATCAAGTCCAACCTATGTGTGATTATGTGTCAGTATTGCATTGTATATCCCTGTATGTTGCAGTCATTCAGGTGCTTATCTAATAGTTTTTTGAAACTATCGATGCTCCCCGCTGAGACCACCGCCTGTGGAAGGGAATTCCATATCCTTGCCGCTCTTACAGTAAAGAACCCTCTACGTAGTTTAAGGTTAAACCTCTTTTCTTCTAATTTTAATGACTGGCCACGTGTCTTATTAAACTCTCTTCCGCAAAAAAAGTTTTATCCCTATTGTGGGGTCACCAGTACGGTATTTATAAATTGAAATCATATCCCCTCTCAAGCGTCTCTTCTCCAGAGAGAATAAGTTCAGTGCTCGCAACCTTTCCTCATAACTAAGATCCTCCAGACCCTTTATTAGCTTTGTTGCCCTTCTTTGTACTCGCTCCATTTCCAGTACATCCTTCCTGAGGACTGGTGCCCAGAACTGGACAGCATACTTCAGGTGCGGCCGGACCAGAGTCTTGTAGAGCGGGAGAATTATCATTTTATCTCTGGAGTTGATCCCCTTTTTTAATGCCAATATTCTGTTTGCTTTGTTAGCAGCAGCTTGGCATTGCATGCCATTGCTGAGCCTATCATCTACTAGGACCCCCAGGTCCTTTTCCATCCTAGAATCCCCCAGAGGTTCTCCCCCCAGTCTATAGATTGCATTCAGATTTTTGCCACCCAAATGCATTATTTTACATTTTTCTTTCTTTTATCAAAAGAAAACCCCTACAGTCAACTCCCCCCCCAAAATGGAGGGGAAAACAAAAAACAAAAAAACAAAAAAAAAACAAAAACAAACCCCCCTCCTCTCCCTCCCAGAGGGGGCGCACAACCTCCATATTCTTGGAACCAATTATACAGTCCCTAGACTTCATATCCTTCATTCCTATTATTCCTAGGCAGGCGGATCTCACCCCTCAGGATTGGTCCCCAACATTCTCCTCCCTTCTACTGAATATACATATAAGTCCCAAGCTGCCCATATTTTAGTATACTGCTTTTTTCTATTTTGGGCCGAGAGCACTAAATCCTCCATAGCCCCAGCTTTTCAGGCTCTGTTAAGCCGCATTTCAATCGAGGGCGGCTTTGGGTTTTTCCAACAATATGTGATACAAGCCTTAGCAGCATTGACTACATGGCACAACACAGAGTTTTTATATGTCTGCACGGGGATGTCTGAGCAATGAAGCAAGAAAAAAGCAGGGTCGTCTGGTATTGGAGACGCAGTAAATCTTTGAGAGATCCTTTGCACCTCCAACCAGTACGTTCTAAGCTTGGAACACAACCAAAATATATGAATTAAAGTCCCCTCCTCCTCATTACATCACCAACAGCGATCTGTGGCTTCTGCAAAAAATTTACAGAGCCTGGACGGGGTATAATACCATCTCGTCAATAATTTGTAATTAGCTTCTTGGATTCACGTGCAGATCGATGAATTCAGCGAGAGGTAAATGATCTTCCGTCTTTGGACTAAAGTAAAAGTCTTATTAAGGTCTCTTTGCCACTTTCTAATCCCAGGTAGCTCAAAAATCCTCTGGGGGTGCAATTAACAGCGCATACATCTTGGATATTGTCCGAGTTAGGGGTTCTTTCTTTTCACAATATAATTCAAACGTCGTTAATTGACGTTGATAGTTCATCGCTGGTCCCAGCGTCCTAATGAAATGACACAACTGTAATGCCTGCCAGAAATGTAATTCAAATCGGCCCCCCAGTTGTGTCAATGTGGCTATTGTGGGCCAAGTCTCAGAGTGTAAAAAATGTGATGCTTGGGTGCAGCCCTTCTCCACTAGCTTATTAAACGCCCCTGGTCCCACCCCTGGGCTAAAACTTGGGTTTCCCAAAATGGGAAACAATGGTGATTGTATCGTTGAGAATATAGGGTTCCAACAAATTCTTGAACCTACACGCAAGGTAGGGCCTATAGTTGGGTGCGTTTTAAGGGCATTTGGTAGTGTTGCTTAGCACCAAGGTGTTCTCTGCAGGGGTACCAGGCTATAATGTTGTACCATGTCTATCCACAGTTTACACTCTGTATGTCTGCACCAGTCAATTATTCTGCCAAGGTGAACAGCTTAATAATATTTAAATGCATTTGGGACAGATATTCCACCATAACATTTCGGTATCATCATCAGACTTCTACTAATCCTTGGTCTTTTATTCGCCCGTATAAATTTTGTAAATAAGGTACAGATTTGACAAAAAAAAACTTGTCGGAATAGAAATTAGGAAGAGCCTGAAACAAGTACAAAAATTTTGGCAAAATACTCATTTTGATAATATTACAGTGGCCAAACTGGTAGCCCCTGGTGCCATTTATCTAAAATTAAGCGCACTGAGTTATATAATGGAGGGAAGTTTATCGTGAAAGTATTGCCTAAATTTGATGAAATATGTGTACCCAGATATTTCAGTGCTACGGAGACCCATTTAAAACTTAAATTGGGTTGTATGGTGCGACGTGCAGTTAAAGGCAATGCCACTCCCATACCCTGTTTCCCCGAAAATAAGACCTAGCGTGATTATCGGTGATGGCTGCAATATAAGCCCTACCCCCCAAATAAGCCCTAGTTAAAGTCCTTGTAGGTCTTATTTTCAGGGTAGGGCTTATTTTCGGAGAAACAGGGTAGGGCTTATTTGGGGGGTAGGGCCTATATTGCAGCCATCACTGACAATCGCGCTAGGTCTTATTTTCTGGGAAACAGGGTAGCCTCCGATTTGGTATAATTTATTTTTAAATTTGATAGGGCTCCATAGCTCTGAAACTCTTTCATAAGATTGGGCAGTGAGACGTGTGGTTTAGACATGGAAAACAGTAATGCCCTGTACACACGGTCGGATTTTCCGACGGAAAATGTGTGATAGGACCTTGTTGTCGGAAATTCCGACCGTGTGTGGGCTCCATCACACATTTTCCATCGGAATTTCCGACACACAAAGTTTGAGAGCAGGCTATAAAATTTTCCTACAACAAAATCCGTTGTCGGAAATTCGTGTGTACACAAATCCGACGCACAAAGTGCCACGCATGCTCAGACTAAATTAAGAGAGGAAAGCTATTGGCTACTGCCCCGTTTATAGTCCCGACGTACATGTTTTACGTCACCGCGTTCAGCACGATCGGATTTTCCGACAACTTTGTGTGACCGTGTGTATGCAAGACAAGTATGAGTCAACATTCGTCGGAAAAAATCCAATCCATGGGCTCGCCTTGAACGCGCTTGCGCAGTAGCGCTGGTCGCGCACCTGCGCAGTGCGGAGAAACTGACCCGGCGACGTCGGCCGCCGCCGGATGGCGACGTCAGACGCCGCCGGACGGTGGCGTCGTGGGCGTCTCCGGGTTGGGGAGCTCACTTAATGGGCCCTCGGGCCTTTTGGGTGAGCAGTGCGGCTCTCCCCACTGAAGATTTGCACACGTGGGGCTTGGTTGGAAGAGACGCCTCTGCTGTCTTACCGGGGACATCTTTGGGTACGTTTATCCTCAATTTTTACCTTGGATACTATCCCTTACCCTACGTTATCTACTATTGATACCGTCTCACGGATACTATCCTGTATCTCATGTTATATGTGATACGTTTTCATTGACAGATTTCCATGTTACCCTGTGGGCATCCCCTCATACTGCTGGGCTCCCACACCCATGTACCCCCTGTGATACCCTTCTTGGTGGACACAGTGGGTGCTCTCGCTCCCTACAGGCCATCTGACCTTTGCGTTATCAACAAGCTCTATGTGGCTTGGTACCTTATCACCCCTTGGGCTAATAATCATGGTAAGTTACAACTTATGCCTCAATATCATAGCGAGGGTGCGGGTACTTTATCTCCCTTTCTTTCCTTTGTCTCTGTGTCTTGCCTGTCCTATCTTGTTTCTCCCCCCCCCCCACCCCCTTTTCTGATCTTCTCCACCTGCCCTCCCCTTCCCCTCCCCCTCCCACCTCCAGTCCCCCTTCCCTTCCTTCCCTCTCCTCCCCTTATATCCTCCCTCCCCACCACCTTCCTTGTCCTTTCCCCTCTCCCCTCCTTCCTTGTCGTTTTCCCCTCCTCTCCCTTCCCTCTCTTCCCCCTCCCCCCCCTTTTCTCCTTCCCCTCCCCATCCCTATTATCCCTTCCCCTATTTCCCTCCCCCATTTTCATCCCTCTCCTTTTCCCTTCTTATTTCCTTCCTTCCTTTACGCCCGTATTTTTCTCCCTCTCCTATGCTAACGGCTAATCTCTTTTTGAACCTTTAACCAGCTGATATACTAGACCCCTCAATTGCTAATTGTTATCCATTCAGGGAATCCCGTACAATCCCCCTTGTCCGCCACGGGGGAGTATTGTTTGGGTGGTTGGGTGCCACACACATTCACCTAAATATAGGGTAAGCCATTTTTGTATTTACCTCCTAGGTTATGTTGGTTTTTACATGCTGCATTATGATTTCTGTATGTATTATGTTTGTATTATTTCTATTATCTTCTCATAGATTGGTCCTCCTGAGGAAGCGGTAATACCGCGAAACTAGTTGAGAACCAGACCATTCTATACCCTGTAACTACAGATGTTCCTTGGGCAATCCCGAGCCTCTGTTTTTGCAATTTTAACAAGTACACTATGTATTTTCTTTCTTTGTAATAAACCTTTTTTATTTAATTATTCATTGTTATTTATCTGTACCGATATAGTCCAGTCATTTCCAGGGTGGGAATATCACCGGGCCAACATCAGCCATTGTCCCTTTGTTCCCACTCTTTTTTATCTTTGTCCATGGATTTTGTTGTCGGAATGTCCAATCAATGTCCGACCGTGTGTACAGGGCATTAGTCATCTGTATAGGCTGAGATTTTATAATTATGATCTCCTAATTGTAGTCCCTGAATAGCAGGGTTTTGCGGAATTTTGTTCAATAATGGTTCAAGCGATAGAGCAAACAACAAGGGGGAAAGAGGACATCCCTGGCACGTACCATTTGAGATCTTAAAAGGTTTTGAAAATACCCCATTTACCTTCCCCACAGCCTGTGGGTGGGTATAAACCCCTGCAATCCAATGGAGCATGTGGTCCCCCAGACCCATATGTCTCAGGACTCCAAACACGAACTGCCAGCTGACCCTATCAAATGCATTTTCAGCATCTGTACTTAAAAAAACACAAGGGGTTTTTGTTTTATTAGCGTGATGAACTAAATTAGGCACCTTAATGGTATTATTCCTCACTTCCCGCGAGGGTATAAACACCAACTGGCAGAGTTGTGGTTGAAGTCGAGAGGCGAGTAATTTGGTAAAAAGCTTTAAGTCTACATTGAGTAGTAAGACTGGCCGGTAGCTACCGCAATCCGACGGGTCTTTCCCTTCCTTTGGGATTACCGAAATATGAGCCAGAAGTTCGTCCAGGGGAAGTGCCGTAGTCTGGCCTACTGCATTAAAAACTTTTACCATGCGCGTGCCTAACAGGGGGAAAAAGTTTTTATAATACTGTATGGTAAATCCATCAGGGCCTGGGGCCTTTCCATGCCTAACCATTTTTATCAGCGTAGTTAATTCCTCAATAGATATCGGGGCTTCCAGGCTATAACGAATCGGGGAAGGTAGCCGAGTAAGGCGTGCAGAAGAAAGATATTCCTCCACTATAGGCCTGGGTAATGATGTCAATGTCAGATTGTATAAAAAGGAGTAATATTCTCTGAACCTCTCGGTAATATCTTTAGGTAACAAAATTAATTGTCCATTCTCTCCTTTTATATGGGGTATATATATTGTCATACCTCTTTCCTTAAGCTTCCCCACCAGTGCTTTACTACACTTATCTTCCAATTCGTACATTACTTTCCTCCCTGATTGTATTGCTGCTTTTGCCTTAAAGCGAAGAAGATCTGATATCTGTTGCCTCCGGTGTGCCAAGTCATCATGCCCCCACTGATATCGTTTGTGTCCTCTTATGTTGCAACTCGAGGGTCTGAATTTCTTCTAATAATTTTGTTATCTGTGCCTCTCCTACTTTATTCAGTCGAGATCCATGTTTAATTAGGATCTCCCTTATTACTGCCTTATGTGCCTCCCATACCATGCCCGGGCCGCACCAGATAGGGAGATACAAAGCGTAACCGGTGCATGATCTGACCATGTTATGCTTCCTATTGACACATCTACAACCGAAGTAAGTAGATAATGTGGCATTAGAAATAAATCTATACGAGAGTATAGTTGATAAGGGTTAGAAAATAAGGTATAATCTCTCTCTCCTACGTGTAGGATCCGCCATACGTCTACCAACTGCATCTCGTGAAATTTCCGCACAATGCGTTTCCTAATGTCTCCTGGTATAGAGGAGGTCCCCGAGGAAGTGTCTATTCTGGGGTCCAGGGGGAAGGTTAAAATCTCCCCCAAGAATCAACTTGCCTTCCACCAATTCTGCAAGCTTAGACAAGACTTTACTTAAGAATGAGTCTTGATGTACATTTGGAGCATATATGGTAGCCAGTGTCACCTTAACACCCCCAAATTGGCCTTTAAGGAACAAGAAGCGGCCATTTATGTCAATGCATTTATCCGTTAAGGACCACGATACCCGACTAGAGATCAAAATAGACACACCTTTCGATTTTGCTTCTTGGTTATAAGCATGATACACACAGGGGAAGAATCTATTTTGAAGAAAGAGAAGTCCGCCCGCCCTAAAATGTGTTTCCTGCACATATGCCACGTCCGTACTGGAACGCTTTAATTCAATAAAAAGCGTCTTCCTCTTTTCAGAGACATTGAGTCCTCTGGCATTTATGGAGGTCACCCTCACCCCATCCATCTCCTCTGGGAATGTAGGAGAAGAATAAATAAATAAATAAATAAAAGAACCACCGACCCCCTCCCCTCCCTACTCAATTATACTCCCCCCCCCTTTACCAACCTCCAAGAGAGGCACCCAACACTGAACCTTTAATTCTACGGTTCACATGGGTACAGGCCTAATTGGGGAGTTGGTCTGAATCGGCCAAGGAGCTCTGCTCCTGACCTTTTCCTCCCGGTCGCTTAAATAGTTACCTATTGCAGCTGTACCAGCCGTACCAACCTAGTTCAATCTTTTTCTTTTATTTTCTTCTCCCTTTCTCCTCCCTACCAAAAAGGGGGAGCAGCACTTTTTATATTCCCTTTTACCCTATTTTCGTTCCCTTTCTTCCCTACTCCTACATCTCTCCCTCCTCTTTACCCATCCCTCCCCACTCCCTTCCCCCGTCTCTGACCCTCTCTCCCTCCGCACCCTCCCCTATGGGGCCTCTAGGACTCAGAGGGGAGCCATGATAGTGCCCCACATTCCAGAGTTAGGTCTTCCCATTCATATCCACCTACTTCCTCTATAGTGTACCCTAGTTATAAAGGGAAAGAGAACCCCCTCCCCCCATATCCTATTTTTATGTAGGGGTGTCTATCTGTCATGATAAATCCCCCCGAGTGTTTCTGTTTATATCTAGTGCAAAAAAAAAAAAGGGGGGGGTGACCCCACAAATATCCTGTGCCCTCCACCCCACTTCTCCCTCCCCCTATAGCATACTAAATCCCCTTATTTGCTTTTCTCTTCCTTATGTATGTGAACCACATGTTATTAAATCAGCACCCATTGTGATCCTATAATCCTGGGGTTAGCCATCGGGGTAGGCCATCCATTATTCTACATATCACGTAGCTCTGTCCTTAGTGTGGGGTCCTATTTCAGATACCAACTAGAATATACCTTTTAATATTTTTAACCCTCTGCCTTTATAATGAGGCTTCAATAACCACAAAATATATTTATACATGTATATATTTCATCCTCATCCTCCCACAAGCCTTGCATGGAACAAAACAAAACAAAACAAACACCCCCCCGCCCCCATTACCCTGCTTTTGTGAAATATCATAAGGGTGTCTGTCTATTTCATGACACCTACAAAAAAAAAAAAAGGGGGAGTGGCCTGAAGATGGCGGAGTAGAGCAGGACAGAGACACACTCCCATAGAGCTCCGGCCCCCCTCCCGGCTAAGCGGTCATTTATGCAGCTTATTTCCAGATATACTAGCCACTAATAGCCACTAATACAGTTCCCAAACCTGGAATGAAGAAGAGGGAGAAAAAACTGCAAAAGGCAGTAACACAGCCAGAAATTCAAAAGTTTTTTCCATGTAGGTGAGTGGCACTATCCTGGGGTCAAGGAGCAGAGACACCTGAGATGGAAGTCAGAGCGGAGACTAGCGGGGAGATTAGCGTGGAGACGAGTGAACCGATGCAGTTTATGCAGCAGCCCGCCTTACTCACGTTGCCAGGTATGCCGGGGACAGAGCAGGGAGTGCAGTGTGAAGGGGGTGAGTTACAGATGGGATCGCTGGAGCGGCGTGAGGCCCACCTACCCCTTCACCCCCTGGAGACCTGGATCTAAGAGCGATCTTGCAGGCTCTGCCGACGCAAACAGACCTGGAAGCAATGGTGGCGCGGCTGGAGGAGATGCTTCACAGGGATCTAAAATTGGTGCAGACGGACGTACAGCAGTTAACGGAAAGACTTGAGGATGAGACATCCTTGGTCTCCCTGGAGAAGTGAATTAATCTCCTGGAACAGGTACAGACTCTACAAAATTCCCATGCTTCTTCCTTACAGTTGCAGCTAGAGGAATCCGAGGACCGTAGCCGCCGCTTTAACCTACGGTTCAGGGGGATCCCTGAAGCGGTGAGACGTGAAACCCTACAGCCTACGGTCCTGGCAATATTCCAACAGCTAGCCATCCCTGACCACCCCCATGATTTGGAATTTGGAATTTGAGAGACTACATAGATCCCTGGGACCCCGCTCAGTAAATGTGAATAAGCCTGGAGATGTTATATGTTGTTTCCACCGATATGCATATAAGGAGTTAATAAGTCGTAAGGCGTGGGAAGCAGGAGAAGTGGATTATAAAGGGTCTTCAGTGAAAATATTGCCAGACCTATCCCGAGCTACTTTACAACGAAGGGCAATGATGCGTCCCCTCCTTGATAAAATCAAAAAGGTGGGGGGAACGTATCGGTGGGGTTACTCTATTTCACTGACGATAAGGAAAGACTCATAGTCTTTTATCTTGCGACACCCCACTGATCTTCCAGAATTGTTTGAGTTCCTAGGAGTGGAGGCCTTTGAAATCCCAAACTGGTTGCAGCCATTGCCAGGACTATTAAGAACTAAGACACCAATAAGGGTGGAAGATTCAATATCACAGATAAGGGGAAACTACAAGGGACAAGATATTGCCCCCCAAGTAGGACAAGAGGCCTGATATAGGGGATTACCCCCCCCCCGGTCAAACCATTTTGAAGAGGGTAGACTACACCCCTCTTCCTTATCAGAAGATCTGGTTTGAAAAGAGCCAGTTAAAATATTAGGGCCACACACAAGGCATGGACATTATAAATATGTTAGGAAAACATTCCCCCCCCCCCCCTTTTTTTTTTTTTTTTATCTATTTTTTTTTTTGTGACTGTTTGCTGCGTTGTGCAGTTTGGGGGGATGTAATTACCAGGGGTGTATTTTTTTTTTTGTTTGTTTTAGTAGGTGTCATGAAATAGATAGACACCCTTATGATGTTCCACAAAAGCAGAGTAATGGGGGGGGGGGGTTCTTCTTTTTTTTTTGTGATTGTTTGCTGTGTTGTGCACACTTATACACATAATAAACACTTTGGGGGGATGTAACTATCAGGGGTGTAATATTTTACATTTTTGTACATTAAACCTCATTTGCCATGTAGTTGCCCACCCCTTTAATTTGTTCAGGTCTTTTTGCAAGGTTTCCACATCCTGCGGAGAAGTTATTGCCCTGCTTAGCATCATCCCAAAATACAGAGATTGAACTGTTTATCCCATCCTCCAGATCGTTTATGAACAAATTAAACAGGATTGGTCCCAGCACAGAACCCTGGGGGACCCCACTACCCACCCCTGACCATTCTGAGTACTCCCCATTTATCACCACCCTCTGAACACGCCCTTGTAGACAGTTTTCAATCCATGTACTCACCCTATGGTCCGTGCCAACGGACCTTATTTTGTACAGTAAACGTTTATGGGGAACTGTGTCAAATGCTTTTGCAAAATCCAGATACACCACATCTACGGGCCTTCCTTTATCTAGATGGAAACTCACATCCTTACAGAAGGACTCTCTGCAGGCCAGTCATGTTCTTCTACCCCAAACTCGCTCATCCATGTCTTTATGGACCTTGCTTTGTGCACTGGTCCAAATCATTTGTTGGAGGAGGGATTATGGTGTGGGGGATGTTTCTCAGGGGTTGGGCTTGGCCATTTAGGTCAAGTGAAGGGAACTCTTAAGGCGTCAGCATACCAAGACATTTTGGACAATTTCACGCTCCCAACTTTGTGGGAACAGTTTGGGGATGTTCCCTTCATGTTCCAACATGACTGCGCACCAGTGCACAAAGCAAGGTCCATAAAGACATGGATGAGCGAGTTTGGGGTGGAGGAACTTGACTGGCCTGCACAGAGTCCTGACCTCAACCCAACAGAGCACTTTTGCAATGAATTAGAGCGGAGACTGCGAGCCAGGCCTCCTCGTCCAACCTCAGTGCCTGACCTCACAAATGCTCTTCTGGAAGAATGGTCAAACATTCCCATAGACACACTCCTAAACCTCGTGGACGGCCTTCCCAGAAGAGTTGAAGCTGTTATAGCTGCAAAGGGTGGGCCAACTCAATAGTGAACCCTACGGACTAAGACTGGGATGCCATTAAAGTTCATGTGCGTATAAAGGCAGGTGTCCCAATACTTTTGGTAATATACAGTAGTGTATATATGGAGTTTTTCTATTTGTGCGTGGGGTTTTTTTTTTTTTTCTATGTTGGTTTAATTGGATGGGCTAGTTTCTTTTTTCAACCAGATTAACTCTGTAAATATGATTCCTGTATACAAGATAAAGGGACCAAAAGAGAGGATCCAAGTCTGGCGTAGAAATCATTTGCTGCCTATTCCTCAAGTCATTGATGGATATGGCTCAGACGACACTTTAGAGCGTGACACACCCCAGCCTCAGGCGGACCTTTCATCTCATATTCCCGATGATGATACACAATACCAGATAGCTAGATCTGTGCTACTGTATAGGTGTAGAAGTCACCTTCCACCTATCACTAACGCCCGTTAGCCTAGTTAACCTTTTCTCTTCTGGTCTGGGATTCTATAGCTAGTTTTAACTTAGAACTCAATAACCAGCATTGGCTAGAGCCAGGTTAGGCATCTAATGGCCATTTCTCATAGTTACAGGTCCGGTTGCAAAAGCAGATAAAAAACAAAAAACAAAAAAAAAACAAAACAAGGGACTAAGATGCAGAGGAGATTCTGAGTTCCAGTATCACACCATGTTTTTGGCTGGAGGGAATCTATGCTCCAGGCTGGTTTGAAGATCTCCCCATCATTACTGTACTTTGTCTTCAACACTAAAACAGAAGCTGCATCGTGACCATTCTTAGTGGCCCCTGCAACTGGACTTTGTTGCAACATTTGCCTGGAGGTATCTCTAATAATAACTATATATGCCCGAGTATATGTGCAGAATTCCACCAGGACTCCTATTGGGCCCTTTGTTGATATTACCTGTTTATACATTGGATGTATGTACAGTTTTTTTCCGAATTTTTAACTTTTTTTTTTTTACTATTTATTACTCTCTTTTTTTACTATTTTTTACTTTTTTTTTTTTACTGTTGTATACTGTTTTTTACTATTTTTTTTACTTTTTATTATTGTTTTAATATATTTTAATATTTTTCTTCATTTCTCTCTCTCTCTCTCTCTCTCTCTCTCTCTCTCTCTC
Source organism: Aquarana catesbeiana (assembly GCF_042186555.1). NCBI lineage: Eukaryota > Metazoa > Chordata > Amphibia > Anura > Ranidae > Aquarana > Aquarana catesbeiana. Next base: position 9,804,726 of record NC_133328.1, on the reverse strand, counting down.
TCTCTCTCTCTCTCTCTCTCTATATATATATATATATTTAAAGCTTGTATTATTTCTATAATGGTGTTCATCTATATACTTATGGTTAATGCTATATGCTGGTTGCAGTAGCTGCTCTGTTCCCAATTACTTTGATCAGATTACTGATTAATCTCCTAATAAATTCCCTTCTTTTAACAGAGGCCCTGTCCTGGGTGGAGGCACTGCCACCTTTATTATCAATCCCACTCTTCCACTTAGTAAGGGTTCTGGTTCTCTTATTTACCTACAAGATTAGCGCAATATCCTGTGTGGAGAGCACCATGTCTCATAACCCATTCAAAAGAGGGAATACATTTTTTTTTTTTTTTACTTTTTTTTAAAAGATATTCTTGGTTATTATTCATCTATGCATAACGATTGCAAAATAAACACAGTGGTCAGGTAAATCTCAAGGGTCAGTATATTAGGATGCATAAACATTGTATAAGTATAATATTACTTATAATATTACTGTATTGTACAGTATAAAAGCAGGCACGGCACATCCATTATTTGTTGAGTGTAGAATTTCATTTGGACAAGAAAGCATAAAAAATTGCTCGTGCACAGGCTTAACTAATTTCAATTACTTTTTTTTTTTTAATACCGATTGTCAATGTCTTAGTTTTTTGCAGACTACTTAACTTTGACAAGCGCATGCACATAAGACTAGTAATGATTTTAGAGTTGCCATTGGATTCAACAAAATTTTTCACCCCTTATCCTTTGATTTTTTTTTTTTTTTCTGTTTACTCGATCTGCCCGAAATCGATTTTTTTTTTATTTTGCATTTTAAATCTTAGATTTATGAACAAACGTTCTAAAAAGGAGTATTTTCAAACAAAATTGGACAGAGTTTAACGCCAGCTTTATCACAAAAGACGACCGGTGGTAAGTGTGAAGGTGGCATGTAGAAGAAAATCATATTCCAGTGCAAGAATTTGAGAGAGTTAATTAAGACGGAGAGGGGCAAGGTGGTGCCGGTAAGGGGCATAGGGGGTCCAGAGTAGATGGGAAAGAGGAGGCGGGAGAGGCAGTAGGCTTGGGGAGGGTCCTGAGAGGCAATGGGATGCATCTGCGGGATCAAAAAATGAAAAGTAAAAAAAAAAAAAGGCACCAAAAAAATGTAAAATAAAGTGCGTGCACCTAGGGTCTCCAACCCCGGACAACAGCACGCCCGCAGTCATTGAGCAGGTTACAAGTTTAAGGAGGTTGTAGTGATACTGTGCCACAGTCATCTTAAAGTATTGCAAATACCTAGTTTATATACATTACTTGTTGATAGAATTTTGCTCTTCTTTTTGTTTTAATTGTGCCATAAACTTGTAAAAATGCAAAGAAAAAAATCATAGTATTAATTGTATCAGATCATTGACCCCTTACCTGCTCCTATACAGAGAGCTGCCAGCAGTAGGATGCTTGTGTGTGCTTCCATTGTAAGCCGGAGGAGGCTTGTGAGCAAAATAATGTATATATATATATATTCCCGCCCCGCCCTCCCCTTATCAACATAACAATGGGTTGTACTGCCCCACATTACAATGCTAACCTGAAGGAAGCAAAGGTTTTCCATCATATGTTTCTGTGTTTGTTTGGGGCTTCCCTTTCAAACACATCATCCGACATATTACTGGCTTTGATAAAGGTGAAATAGTTATATTGTTAGTCAGGTTGGAACAATACACCACTTCTTTTGCTCACAGCAGCAAAACAAACAGTGGCGAGAGCTTGGAGGACCCCCCTCTTTGGAGTGGGCCGAGACCAAACAAAGAATGAATAATTTTATAGTTCACGCTAAAATGGCTGCTATTGAACAAAACCAAATACCTAAATTCGGTAAACTATGGCAGCCTTGGTTAGAACACTTCCTACCATTATCGTTCAATGGCAACGTTTTATGGCCATGGTAGATGATTTGAGCTCATGCTGACTGTATGGGTCTGACTGTGACTTCTGGATCGACCCGGTGGACCCAACGCTGTATTCTGGCCTAGGCCGACAAGGCCCAGGCCTAGGGCAGCACTTTGCAGGGGGGGCAGCACGGAAAGAGTCCCCACCGGCTTGTGCTACGCTGTTAGTGTAGCACCAGTCTTATGAGGCGGACTGGGCTGAGAGGCAAATTAGTCTAGCCATAAAGCGGCCGCTCTGCTTCTGGTATGCGGGAGGCCGGCATTCCGCAACTTTTTTGACTGTCCTCTCATCCTGGACCACAAACCTTCCTCACTGTGCTATATGTTTTCTGCTGCACCATTGGCATGGTTATATCTTCTTAGCCCTCTCCATAAAGTTATCAGAAATTTGTGCTTAAAGTAGAACTATAGGCAACACTTTTTTTTTTTTTTTTTTCATTTTGGATAGAGTAAGGGAGGGTTATAGCCCCTGTCAGTTTATTTTTTAACATCTCTGTCCCGTTGCAGAGATTTCCCTTCACTTCCTGCCTCACAGCCAAACAGGAAGTGAGAGGAAATCTATGCAAATTAAGGGAATCCATTGCGCCCCCCCCCCCCGGCCCTCAGCACTAGTGTCCCCACTCGAAAATTTCAGGGCGGGTCTTAAACAGCAAGGGGTGTGGCTTTGACAGGAAGGGGTGGGTCATATTTAAATTAGGGGATGCACGAGTTTAGTCAGGTCTAGGGCAGCATAAAATCTAAATACATTACTGGGTGGACCCCTCCTTAATATGTCTTCTTCACTCTTCTCTCTCTCCCTTATTCTTCCTTTCTCTACTCTGACTCTCTTTACACCTTATGATTTAGTTGTACCTTAGGTTACAAAGATATCATTACTATTAAAATACAATTCATTAATCCAAGATTGCTCAGGAAATCTGTACTTAGTTTTTCATAATCTTTAATATTACACAATATTTGAATGTCTACATCACAATCGGTTTAGCTCATAATTGTTATTTAATTACTTTGATTTTTCATAAAGCCTTACCTCATGATTAATTCTATAATTGTAACCACATATAATTATTATATAAATACTCTAAATTGTACAATATACAGTATTAACCCCTTCCCGCCGACCGTACGCAGATATGCGTACTCGGCTTTCCGGGGTTATACCGGGATGATGCCCGCAGCTGCAGGCATTATCCCGGTACCGTTGTTTACACCCGAGTATAACAACCGATGCGGCTAAAAGCCGCTCGGTTGTTATGCCGGAGGAGCGGGAGGGGACATCCCCCCCCTCCCGCCGCCTCCCGCCGCTGTTACCGGGCCTCCCGTGCGATCGGGAGGCCCGGTGTCCAATCGGATACCTTCGGCGGCTGGGGGCGGGCTGGAACGAAGCTGTGGGCGGCTTCGTTCCAGCCTTCTCGTTGTAAACGCGGAAGCGACGTCATGATGTCACTTCCCGTTTACTCGGCTGCCAATGGCGCCGAATTTAAAAAAGTACACAGTATTCAGAATCGCCGTTTTCGGCGATCTGAATACTTTGAAGTGTAAAGGAGGGATGGGGGGTCTTTTAGACCCCCCATCCCTCCATAAAGAGTACCTGTCACCACATATTACTGTCACAAGGGATGTTTACATTGCTTGTGACAGCAATAAAAGTAAAAAAAAAACATTTTTTTTTAAAACACAATTTATAAAGTAAAAAAAAATAAATAAAAAAAATTAAAAAAAAAAAAAATTTTTTAAAGCGCCCCAGTCCCCGCGAGCTCGCGCAGCGAAGAAAACGCATACGGAAGTCGCGCCCGCATATGTAAACGGTGTTCAAATCACACATGTGAGGTATTGCCGCGATCGTCAGAGCGAGAGCAATAATTCTAGTCCTAGACCTCCTCTGTAACTCAAACCTGGTAACCGTAAAACATTTTTAAAGCGTCGCCTATGGAAATTCATAGGTACCGTAGTTTGTCGCCATTCCACGAGTGCGTGCAATTATAAAGGGTGACATGTTTGGTATCTATTTACTCGGCGTAACATCATCTTTAAATTATACAAAAAAATTGGGGTAACTTTACTGTTTGGATTTTTTAAAATTCATGAAAGTGTCCCTTTTCCAAAAATTTGCGTTTAAAACACCGCTGCACAAATACCGTGTGATAAAAAATATTGCAACAATCGTCATTTTATTCTCTAGATTCTCTGCTAAAAAAATATATATAATGTTTGGGAACTCTAAGTAATTTTCTAGCAAAAAATACGGATTTTAACTTGTAAACTCCAAATTTCAAAAATAGGCTTAGTCAAGAAAGGGTTAATTTTATTGTACTTAATCTTATTGAATTTAATAAAACATTTTTGACAAGGAAAAATACACCACTTCAACCAATAGAAGCAAATAAACAAAACAAATAGAAAACCTCCATCTACACAATCCTATACCCACATGTACACACAGTACAGTAATAAATGTTAATATCCAGTTGTTTTCTGCATTAGAAATGCATCCATCTCTAGATAGATAGAGCGGGCCAGAACCACCTCTGGAGGAAGTCTATTCCACATTTTCACAGCTCTTAACGTGAAGAAGCCTTTCCTGTATGTGGAGGTTTAATCACTTTTCCTCTAGACGTAAAGAGCACCCCTTGTCCTCTATAGCCTCGTTTTCCACCGAGCGGATCGGTTCGGGTCGGATCGGTTTGGAAGGCCTAGAATGGTCCGGCCTATTCAGGCGAGCGTTTCCACTGCAAGCCGGACCGACAGGGGCCATACGTGGGTTTAGAAAAAATGCCGTCATGGCGTCACACGTCCACCAATCAGTGTAATGTATCGTAGCTCCGCCCTAACCGAACCGTTCCATTTTCTATGGCCCCACATCTGAAGCAGGACCCTGAATGGTTGTATGGGACGCTTTCATAATGGAAACACCCAAAATAGCGTACCGAACCGATCCGCTCAGTGGAAACGAGGCATATGATGACCTAAAAAGTGAATAACTCAACACCAAGTTCACTATTTGGACCACGCATCCATAGACGGTGATCATATCCCCCTTATATAGTTATACAGTATACAGTATCTCACAAAAGTAAGTACACCCCTCACATTTTTGTAAATCTTTTCTTCTATCTTTTCATGTGACAACACTGAAGAAATGACACTTGTCTACAATGTAAAGTAGTGAGTGTACAGCTTGTATAACAGTGTAAATTTGCTGTCCCCTCAAAATAACTCAACACACAAACATTAATGTCTAAACCGCTGGCAACAAAAGTGGGTACACCCCTAAGTGGAAATGTCCAAACTGGGCCCAAAGTGTCAATATTTTGTGTGCTCACCATCAGTGGCGGCCCGTGCATTAAGGGCGCACAGACGCCGCCCCCTCTCTCCTGCCACCCCCTCTATCACCAATAGATGGATTAATGCATTGCATGAATCTATCCGTGGCCGCCGCTGCCCCCCCCCATCCAGGCACTCAGCTCCTTTTCGGGCAACAAAAAAAAATTTTAAGCACCAATCGCCACTGCCCACCATTATTTTCCAGCTCTGCCTTAACCCTCTTGGGCATGGAGGTCACCAGAGCTTCACAGGTTGTCACTGGAGTCCTCTTCCCCTCCTTCATGACGACATGACAGAGCTGGTGGATGTTAGAGACCTTGCGCTCCTCCACCTTCTGTTTGAGGATGCCCCACAGATGCTCAATAAGGTTTAGCTCTAGAGACATGCTTGGCCAGTCCATCTCCTTTACCCTCAGCTTCTTTAGCAAGGCGGTGGTCATCTTGGAGGTGTGTTTGGGGTCGTTATCATGTTGGAATACTGCCCTGCGGCTCAGTCTCCGAAGGGAGGGGATCATGCTCTGCTTCAGTATGTCACAGTACATGTTGGCATTCATGGTTCCCTCAATGATCTGTAGCTCCCCAGTGCCGGCAGCACTCATGCAGCCCCAGACCGTGACACTCCCACCACCATGCTTGACTGTAGACAAGACACACTTGTCTTTGTACTCCTCACCTGGTTGCCCCCACACACGCTTGACACCATCTGAACCAAATAAGTTTATCTTGGTCTCATCAGACCACAGGACATGGTTCCAGTAATCCATGTCCTTAGTCTGCTTGTCTTCAGCAAACTGTTTGCAGACTTTCTTGTGGATCATCTTTAGAAGAGGCTTCCTTCTGGGATGACAGCCATGCAGACCAATTTGATGCAGTGTGCGGTGTATGGTCTTAGCACTGACAGGCTGACCCCCCCACCCCTACAACCTCTGCAGCAATGCTGGCAGCATTCATATGTCTTTTTCCCAAAGACAACCTCTGGATATGACGCTGAGCACGTGCACTCAACTTCTTTGGTGGACCATGGAGAGGCCTGTTCTGAGTGGAACCTGTCCTGTTATACCGCTGTATGGTCTTGGCCACCGTGCTGCAGCTCAGTTTCAGGGTCCTGGCAATCTTCTTATAGCCTAGGCCATCTTTTTGTAGAGCAACAATTCTTTTTCTTTTTTTCAGATCTTCAGAGAGTTCTTTGCCATGAGGTGCCATGTTGAACTTCCAGTGACCAGTATGAGCGAGTGAGAGCGATAACACCAAATTTAACACACCTGCTCCCTATTCACACCTGAGACCCTGTAACACTAACGAGTCACATGACACCAGGGAGGGAGATCGGCTAATTGGGCCCAATTTGGACATTTTCACTTAGGGGTGTACTGACTTTTGTTGCCAGCGGTTTAGACACTAATGGCTGTGTGTTGAGTTATTTTGAGGGGGCAGAAAATTTACACTGTTATACAAGCTGTACACTCACTACTTTACATTGTAGACAAGTGTCATTTCTTCAGTGTTGTCACATGAAAAGATAGAAGAAAATATTTACAAAAATGTGAAGGGTGTACTCACTTTTGTGAGATGCTGTACATGGGGACCATACCCCCACATTTATTTATACATGGTGATAATATCCCCCTTATGTATTTATATATGGTGATCATTATGTATTTAACCCCTTCCCGACCAGCCACCGCAGTTGTGCTGCGACAGGTTGGCTTAACTGGGCGAAACAACGCAACTGTACGTGGGTTCGCCTTTTGACCACTAGGAGGCGCCATGCCGGAGCTGATGCGAATGCCTGGTGGGCGCGATGACCACCGGTCACCCGCGATCGCTCGTGACAGAGCGAGAACCGAGATCTGTGTGTGTAAACATGAACACTGATCTCTCTCCTCCCCTAGTCAGTCTCATCCCCCACACAGTTGGAACACACATTAGGGAACACAGTTAACCCCTTGATCGCCCCCTAGTGTTAACCCCTTCCCTGCCAGTGACATTATACAGTAATCAGTGCATTTTTATAGCACTGATCGCTGTATAATTGTCAATGGTCCCAAAAATGTGTCAAAAGTGTCCAATTTGTTCGCAGCAATAGCACAGTCCCAATAAAAATCGCAGATCACCGCCATTACTGGTTAAAAAAATATATAAATAAATAAAAATGCCATAAATCTATTCCCTATTTTGTAGATGCTATAACTTTTGTGCAAACCAATCAATATATGCTTATTGCGATTTTTTTTTTTACCAAAAATATTTAGAAGAATACATATCAGCATAAACTGAGAAAAAAAATCGTTTTTTTAAAATTTGGCATATTATAGCAAAAAGTAAAAAATATTGTGTTTTTTTTTTAAATTGTTGCTCCTCTTTTGTTTATAGCGCAAAAAATAAAAACCACAGAGGTAATCAAATACTACCAAAAGAAAGCTCTATTTGTGGGAAAAAAAGGACGTCAATTTTGTTTGGGTACAACGTCGCATGACCGCAAAATTGTCAGTTAAAAGGACGCAGTGCCGTATCACAAAAAAATGGCCTGGTCATTGAGCAGCCAAATATTCCGGGGGGCTGAAGTGGTTAAACATGGTGATCATATCTCCCCTTATGAATTTACACATGGCAATCATACCCCCCTTTATATATTTATACATGGAGATCATATCCCCCCTTATGTATTTATACATGGTGACCATACCCCCCACCTTATATATTTATACATGGTGATCATATTCCACCTTATGTATTTATACATGGAGATCACAAACCCCCTTATATATTTATACATGGCAATCATACCCCTATCTGATGTCACGAGGAAACCCATAGAGAAGTCCATCAAGTCCCTGTGCGTCAGAGGGGGGCGGGGTCATCGGGTGGCCCCGCCCTCCCTTATTTAAGAAGTGTCAGAAGAAGAGAAGCGTCACACAGCGGGAGCCTCCCATGGATGCGGAGTGGCCCAAGAACGAAGCGGGGAAGAAGACGCCGCAGAGGAAGATGCCGGACGAGAACACCGGAGCAAGAAGCAGAGGATCGGAGGAAGAACCAGAGGAAGAAGAAGATGGAGGAAGAAACCAAAGGAAGAAGGAAGGAAGAAGGAAGGAAGGAAGGAAGGAAGGAAGGAAGGAAGGAAGGAAGGAAGGAAGGAAGGAAGGAAGGAAGGAAGGAAGGAAGGAAGGAAGGAAGGAAGAAGACCCGAAGAAGATGGAAAAAAGAAGACTTTAAATAAAGGAAACTGTCTCTTGTCATTTTTAACATTTTTGACACTTTTTTTGTGAAATGGTAGGGGTACTTTTGTACCCCATTACCATTTCACATGGGGGGGCGGGATCTGGGGGTCCCCTTTTTAAAGGGGGCTTCCAGATTCCGATAAGCGCCCCGCCCACAGACCCCCACAACCACCTGCCAAGGGTTGTGGGGATGAGGCCCTTGTCCTCATCAACATGGGGACAAGGTGCTTTGGGGGGCCGCTACCCCAAGGCACCCTCTCAATGTTGAGGGCATGTGGCCTGGTACGGTTCAGGAGGGAGGGGGGGCGCGCTCTCGTCCCCCTCTCTTTTCCTGCAGTCTGCCAGGTTATGTGCTCAGATAAGGGTCTGGTATGGATTTTTGGGGGGACCCCACGCCATTTTTTTTTTAAATTTTGGCACGGGGTTCCCCTTAAAATCCATACCAGACCTGAAGGGTCTGTATGGATTTTGAGGGGGACCCCCATGCCATTTTTTTTTTAATTTTGTCGCGGGGTTCCTCTTAATATCCATACCAGACCTGAAGGGCCTGGTATGGAATTTAGGGGGACCCCCACACCATTTTTTTTTAAATTTTGGTTCGGGGTTCCCCTGTGGGGAATTCCCGTGCCGTTTTTATCAATGAACTTTTATGTGTATTGTCGGACCGACAATTCATTATAGCCGCGAGTAGTTTTAAATGACTTTTTTTCCTTTGAAATGTCATTTTGCTGTCGGACTGTTCTAAACACGGGAAACATGCGCCCCTTTACAGGCATAATATAGACACCCCCCAGGTCCGAAATTTAAAGGAATATTACACTTTTATTGTTTCACTTTAAGCATTATTAAAATCACTGCTCCCGAAAAAACGGCCATTTTTAAAACTTTTTTTTGCATTGATCCATGTCCCCTGGGGCAGGACCCAGGTCCCCAAACACTTTTTATGACAATACCATGTATATAAGCCTTTAAAATTAGCACTTTTGATTTCTCCCATAGACTTTTAAAGGGTGTTCCGCGGCTTTCGAATTTGCTGCGAACACCCCAAATTGTTCGCTCTTCGGCGAACTGGCGAACAGCCGTTGTTCGAGTCAAACATGAGTTCGACTCGAACTCGAAGCTCATCCCTAATGGTGATCATATCCTCCACTCGTAATTATTTTGCATTTGTAGCATGTTATATGACATCCTGGACTTTGAGTGGAGATTATGGGATGATGTCTGCAGCTATAGACATCATCCCACTATCTTTGTGTTCAGCAGCTGATTCTGTGTAAGGTAAAAGCAATCACAGTGGCTTAGCCGCTGGATTGCTTTACAAGTGGCAGGAGGGTTGCCCCTCACCACTCTCTGGTGTGTTGTCGCATCAGTGAACCTGAGACTGAAGCCGGAGCTACCACCTTTGTGTACCCATCCACAACTCACCTTGGTGCCCCTGTCCACAGCTCTGCATTGCGTCCCAGTCCACAGCTCTCATGTTCGTCAACTGTCCACAGCCCACCTCTGCACCTGTCTCCACATCTCATTTTCACCCACTTCTACTCTCACTTCTGCACCCCATATCCACAGCTCACCCCCATAGACAGCTGAACTTTGCACCCGGGCTCCATCCACTCATCTCGGCACCAAGCCCTCCTTCATTCACAGCTCTAACACTGTATGGGGATCTCTGGATCGGATCTGTCCTGAGGAAAGCAGACAATGCAAAGGATGCGTTAATAAGGTTTTAAATATCTACACCTAAAAAAGTCCACAACAGGGTCCTTATACAAGGAAGAGTATGGACCCCCAGGGCTGGGAGGGCTCAGAGCTGTGTGTGAAGTCCTCTGAATTTTTCATAGGGACCTTTTGAGTGTACTGGTCGGAGAGGAGTTGGATGGACCATCCATGCACTCTAATCTTTGAGCACTCAGATAATCCTTATAAGGACTCTGTTGTGGACTTTTTTATGTGGTAAAGCAGTAGTAAACCACTGCATTTAAAAAAAAAAATTCTTTCCCCTGCAAAATAATAGCATAATGTGCACTGCTTATATTTATAGTATCTATATGAGATCATCCCATTGGGATCAACACAATGGTACAAATCTCTACCAACTAAATAATGTTAACCGAGATTGCGGCTGCACGCTAAAACAGGGTATATACAGTGGGGACGGAAAGTATTCAGACCCCCTTACATTTTTCACTCTTTGTTATATTGCAGCCATTTGCTAAAATCATTTAAGTTCATTTTTTTCCTCATTAATGTACACACAGCACCCCATATTGTACACACAGCACCCCATATTGTACACACAGCACCCCATATTGACAGAAAAACACAGAATTGTTGACATTTTTGCAGATTTATTAAAAAAGAAAAACTGAAATATCACATGGTCCTAAGTATTCAGACCCTTTGCTGTGACACTCATATATTTAACTCAGGTGCTGTCCATTTCTTCTGATCATCCTTGAGATGGTTCTACACCTTCATTTGAGTCCAGCTGTGTTTGATTATACTGATTGGACTTGATTAGGAAAGCCACACACCTGTCTATATAAGACCTTACCGCTCACAGTGCATGTCAGAGCAAATGAGAATCATGAGGTCAAAGGAACTGCCTGAAGAGCTCAGAGACAGAATTGTGCAAGGCACAGATCTGGCCAAGGTTACAAAAACATTTCTGCTGCACTTAAGGTTCCTAAGAGCACAGTGGCCTCCATGATCCTTAAATGGAAGACGTTTGGGACGACCAGAACCCTTCCTAGAGCTGGCCGTTTGGCCAAACTGAGCTATCGGGGGAGAAGAGCCTTGGTGAGAGAGGTAAAGAAGAACCCAAAGATCACTGTGGCTGAGCTCCAGAGATGCATTCGGGAGATGGGAGAAAGTTGTAGAAAGTCAACCATCACTGCAGCCCTCCACCAGCCAGGGCGACGGAAGCCTCTCCTCAGTGCAAGACACATGAAAGCCCGCATGGAGTTTGCTAAAAAACACCTGAAGGACTCCAAGATAATGAGAAATAAGATTCTCTGGTCTGATGAGCCCAAGATAGAACTTTTTGGCCTTAATTCTAAGCGGTATGTGTGGAGAAAACCAGGCACTGCTCATCACCTGTCCAATACAGTCCCAACAGTGAAGCATGGTGCTGGCAGCATCATGCTGTGGGGTGTTTTTCAGCTGCAGGGACAGGATGACTGGTTGCAACCAAGGGAAAGATGAATGCAGCCAAGTACAGAGATATCCTGGACGAAAACCTTCTCCAGAGTGCTCAGCACCTCAGACTGGGCCGAAGGTTTACCTTCCAACAAGACAATGACCCTAAGCACACAGCTAAAATAATGAAGGAGTGGCTTCACAACAACTCCGTGACTGCTCTTGAATGGCCCAGCCAGAGCCCTGACTTAAACCCAATTCAGCATCTCTGGAGAGACCTAAAAATGACTGTCCACCAATGTTTACCATCCAACCTGACAGAACTGGAGAGGTTCTGCAAGGAGGAATGGCAGAGGATCCCCAAATCCAGGTGTGAAAAACTTGTTGCATCTTTCCCAAAAAGACTCATCATAAGGGGCTTCTACTAAATACTGAGCAAAGGGTCTGAATACTTAGGACCATGTGATATTTCAGTTTTTCTTTTTTAATAAATCTGAAAAAATGTCAACAATTCTGTGTTTTTCTGTCAATATGGGGTGCTGTGTGTACAATATGGGGTGCTGTGTGTACAATATGGGGTGCTGTGTGTATATTAATGAGGAAAAAAAATGAACTTAAATGATTTTAGCAAATGGCTGCAATATAACAAAGAGTGAAAAATGTAAGGGGGTCTGAATACTTTCCGTCCCCACTGTATGTTTATTCATTATTTTGAAATTTTCGACGCATAGATATATATTTTTACTGTGGGGGAGGCTCCCAAATCTATTCGGATGTGAGCCACCAGGGGGAGTACCACCGAGCGTCCTACAACCATTGTTAATCCCATTATACCAACTTTATTAGTATAGATGGTACTTTTCCATCATGCCTTCATATCCGCCCCTTTCTACTATAAAGTCTCGTATCCTAGTGACCAACGTACGCTTCCCTGAAGACGTTCACACGAAACATATGTCTGAGCGGTACGTGGTCACGTGATCTCTACCTACGTCTGGTTCTCTCGCTTGCTACTCATGCCAGGTGGAATGCACGCCGAACCCCGAGGTGATGCGATGGGATTTCGATCCTCACCATACCTAGGCAAGCGAGCAGCCCCAGTGCCGGGTAGGCACCCACAAGTACCACCCAGCATCCAGCCGTCCTATGTGAGCAGGCACAACCCTGCACAAGCACTAATGACTGTCTTTTTAAGTAAAGGAGTCATTGGTATCTGGTAAGCAGATATCTACTTTCTATCGCAAGGTGTACTCTCTTTCTCTCTTGGTGAAGGAATCTTTATTTTTGAACATCAAGCAAATAACTCAATCTGGAAAAACATTTTTCTTTGTGTGTCACTTTATATAGAGATAGCCTACTATCGAGATTGTGTTACTGTTACTGAATATTGTGTGTCACTTTTTATTATTTTTTGATGTTGCCACATGTATTTCAATTATGATTTTCACTTTTTATTTTTTATTTTTTGTGAGAAGTCATAATGTATATTATATTTATTATTTTTATTTTTTTCTCAAACACATTAATCTTCCAATTTTACCTAATTTAATCACTAGCGCCCCCTTATTTCACTCACTCACTTACAATTTGATCAGTATATGTTCAAGATGGGGAGCAGCTTGGTCCAGTCACATAATTTTTTTTGACATTTTTTACTGTATTTGAGTTTGTTTCTTTCTATAATCACATTGAGTTTAAATCACATTACATTTAAACCTGTTGCACTCACGCAGCCATGGATGTATTTAAAGTGGGGTTCCACCCAAAAAAACAAAAGTACCTGGAAAATTCTAACAAAAAAAAAAAAATTCGGATTTTTTTTTTTTTTTTTACTTACCTCTAAATGTCTGTTGCTAGGTGGTCCCTCGTAGTCTGCCTCTTCCTTTGCCTGGGCTGGTGACATCACTTCCCCCTCGGCACAGGAAGGGCTCCGCTCTGTTCCCTCCCTCCTGTCAATCATCTGGGACCCATTACAGGTCCCAGGTGATTGAACGGCCAATCACGGCGCTCGGCGCCGCTCGCGCATGCGCAGTGGGTGCCAGGCTGTGAAGCCACAGCCCGGCGCCCACAGTTGAAATGCCGGCGCCGACGAGCGGAGGGGGGGGACGAGCGGGGCTTCGATCCCCCGCATCACTGGACCCAGGGACAGGTAAGTGTCCAATTAAAAGTCAGCAGCTGCAGTATTTGTAGCTGCTGACTTTTATTTATTTTTTTTTTTAATGGACCCCCTGGGTGGAACTCCTCTTTAACTTCATTAAAGACAGACACATTAATGTAGAAGAAATCTTTCAACAGACCCCTAGCCCCAATTTGGATTTAGACAAGGGGTTTAAACAACTTAAATATGATACTGAAAAACAAATTAGGCTGTGGTGGGATATAGCATCCCTTGAAATGTACATAGGCAAAAATCTAACCCCCAGGAGTCTGAGATGGGATGTAAGTCCTAATGATGGGGTTGGAGACCTGGGGCTACTCGATGAGTGGTACCAGTTCTTCAACGCATGCGAACAAAAATTGATGCAAATGATGATACGGCGACGCCAAGCAAAAAAAGTTGTCCTGGACTCTAAAATAACTGAACTCAAGACAACCATGGAGCCCTTTATGGCCTCCAATGAATTTGTAGATAAGGCCAAAGAGTTACGTATTCACTTAGCTAAATATGATGGAGAGATCAAAGACAAAAAAATAAAAAAATTTTTAGAGATATCAAGGATTATGAAGAGAACAAGGTATACAAATGGCAAGAAAACTTACAAACCACCCTACCCCAGGAAGCGGATAGGGAAGTTGAAGTACACAATGTTGTAGCTACTATGGCAACTAAAACTAAACCATATTCAAGTACCCCCCCAAAAGACTAACAATAGAGGAGCTCAAAATTCTAAAAATTATCCCAATCATAACCCTTATCCACCATTCTATCACTCACCCTATCGGGGACCCACTCAAAATAGACCTATTCCTCTGGACAATAGACCACTGGATTATAGATACTATGACAGCAACTGTATGCAATACCCATCCAGACCCCCTAGAGGTAACTTCAGAGGTAATTTCAGGGGTAGATCGTCACAATACCCCTATTCACATCAGGGAGGGGGGGAATGGAGGGACTGGAGAGAACCTTACAGAATCCCAAACAACCCCCAACAGAACCACACAGAACGAGTAGAAAAAGAGGAAGAAGAGGCAGAGGGAGAAAGAAAAAGGAAGAGAAACAATTAAAATCAGGAATATTCAATCCAACCGATATTTCATTTTCTGATAAAGAATTGGAAGTTTTGTCACAGGGTTTGAAATTTGTGCCAAATAAGAATATAGACAGGTTCAATCTATTTGTGGATATTAAGAAATATATCAGAAAATTGAATATCAAAAAGCATTTTGCAGGACAAACTAGTAACCCTATGGGTAAGGAGGCCAGTGACGCCTTTACACATAGTGGTTTGAAAAATAATTCTGTATTCAATCCCAAAAAGGGTTCTAACCACCATATAGAAGTGTTTAGGACTATGGTACAGGATGAAGTTCGCCAAATAGAAGTAACAAAATACCGAAATATTCAATCAATATGGGAGGGAATCAAACTACTGGAGGAGAACAAACAGATAGCGGTGAGACCCGCCGACAAGGGGGGAGGACTAGTAATACTAACCAAAGAAAATTACTATGAAGAATTAGCAAGACTTCTTAGTGATACCACAACATATAGGAAGAATGGATTAGAATGGATTACAACAGGAACTACCAAAAAAATACTAAATCAAAAGGAAGCAGATTACCTTAATCTTAATACACCTAGAATTCCAGTACTATATATAGTACCAAAAATACATAAGAACAAAGAGAACCCCCCAGGTCGCCCCATAGTGAGTGTGATTGGCTCTCTGTACTCTAAGGTTGGGGAGTACCTTGACACATTCCTCCAGCCTCTAGTTCCACAGAGTCAATCCTACCTCAAGGACATTTTTTTTTTCTCAAACACATTAATTTTCCCTAATTTAATCACTAGCGCCCCCTTATTTCACTCATTATGAAATACTTACCTTAGAATGAAGCCCTCTAGGGCTTCCATTTTTACCTGTTCTTCCTTCCGGGTTTATGGACTCCACACCATGGTTACGGCACGGTGCTCTGAAGGTCCAGTGTGGTATGTCGGACCTTCAGAGCGCATGAGTCAGTGATGGCTGGGTGACACCGTGTTTTACCGTACCAGGTGACACCAACCCTTGTGACGCCACTGTTTATGACCAGGCCATTTTTTTGCGATACAGCACTGGGCTATTTTAACTGACAATTGCGCGGTTGTGCAAAGCTGTACACAAATAAAATTGACATCCTCTTTTTCCCCACAAATAGAGCTTTCCTTTGGTGGTATTTGATCACCTCTGCAATTTTTATTTTATGCGCGACAAAAAACAGCGACAATTTGAAAAAAAAACAAAACATTTTTTTACTTTCTGCTATACAACACATCCAATAAAAAAATGTAAAAAATCTAATTTCTTCATAAATGTAGGGCAATATGTATTCTGCTACATATTTTTGCTAAAAAATTCTAATAAGCATATATTGATTGGTTTACGAAAGTTGTCGCTTCTACAAACAATGGGATATTTTTATGGCTTTTTTTTTTTTTTTTTTTATAGTAGTGGCAGCAATCAGTGATTTTTATCAGGAATGCAACATTGTGGCGGACAAATCTGACACCTAACTGACACTTTTTTGGGAACCAGTGACATTATTACAATGATCAGTGCTAAAAATATACACTATTACTGTACTAATGACACTGGCAGGGAAGGAGTTAACATAAGGAACAATCAAAGGGTTAACTGTGTGCCTAGCTGGTGCTTGCTAACTGTGGGGGGGGGGTGCTCTTACTGGGTGAAGACAGAGAATGGTGTTTTTGCTTAGCAGGAACACAAGATCTCTATCTTCTCCCCTGTCAGAACGGCGATCTGCCTTGTCTACATCGGCAGATCGCCGTTCTGCCTCTCCCCGGGAATGTTCCTGAGTGACCGGCCAACATTGGGTCTGCTGGACATGCTGATTGGCTCCCCATCTGTCCATTCAGCGTGCAATCATGCCTCCAGCGGCGCACGCGTGCCCCCAGTGTCTATTGCACCAAATGACGTACAAGTGCAGTAGGCGGTCGGCAAGTGGTTAAAGCAGGATTCACTGACTTGGGACATCACCGATGTAGAACCCTGGTGTTTAGACAGGGTTGCTAAAAAATTTAGTTTGCTCGGAGGTAATTTTCCTGGTTAATTGTTAGAAGATCAATTGATTCCTCTCTAATTCTGGAATTGCTACACCTTTTCTCTTCTGTCACTAGGTGGCACTGTGGCTGGTGACATTAGAATGACAGGGGCTTAGCAAGGTCAAATCACGAATGGATGGGTATCTCAGCCAATTGGCGGAGGTTTCTTTAGTCCCTTGGCCTGCTGGGAGAGCCTATTTATTTGGGTGGAGTCAAGTGATTGGGGTTCTGTGCCACCTGGATGGCTGTCTAGGTGGAAGTGTGTTATGTCGCACCGGACTGCTAGGACGGAAGCCTGAGGCCTATGCCAGGGACACCTGGATGCTAGGCTGCCTGAGGCCTATCCAGGAGCAGGAGAAGCAGCGTAGTGTTGGGACTGCCCAACTGGAGTCCAACCAAGTTGAGAAGGTTCAGCCGGACGGGGAACCAGTTGTGATCGGAGGTAGAGGGGAAGCTGTCGCCACCAAGGGACCATCCACTTTACTACCGGAGACTACAGTGAGTTCGATTGAGCAAGTACCAGAGCAGTCTTATCACCAAATGGGGATGGTGAAGAAGTGAGAAAGCATTAGCAAGTGCCAAGCCAAGGACCCAGCAGGATAGGGGGGGGTGATGCTTGAGGAGTTTACAGCTGGATAGCTGGGGAAGAGCTAAGCAAATCCAGTGACGACTGGGATCTGGAAGGCTAGTAAGAGCCTGGGAGCTCAGGGAGTGAAGATCTACAGTGGGATACTGTTCTGTGTTACCAAGAGTTATGTACAACTACCTTAAGTGACTCTTACAAGATTAGTTGCCATAGGAGACCTATAGGAGGTCCTACCTATACAGAAGTGTTATGCGGCTGGAGGCCTTCCACTGTATAGCTGTCTACCTATAAGCCTCGGAGTCTGCCAATTATCATTGTATCTACTCAAGGGTGTCCTGGCCATAACCCTTTCTCCCACAATTCTGTTAATAGAAAATAAATCTCTTGTTTGCATCCAAAAAGTGACTGGCACCCATCATTCTTGCATTACACCCACCATGCCTGGTAACCCACTCTACAACGAAGAATGTCAGTTCTGTCTGACTCTGAAGGTCACCATTAGGCCTCTAGGGGTCGGGGCCATTGCTACATTTGGCGCCCAACGTGGGGCAAAGGCGTTATTCCTGCAGCAGTCACCCCTAGAAACCAGCTACAGCTACCTCGGGATTTTGTCGGACTCCGTGGGAAGGTGGCAAGTAACATCTTTACCGCGTATAGACTGTTAGAATGCACAATAACACAATGTGGTGAAGAACCAACACGTCTCATTGCTCATGGGAGAGTGCCAGCCTGGTCTTTTGTCATTTTATACCAGTGCTGCAAGGGTTCAACTGGACTCCATTAAGGTTTTGGCACGCCGTGAAGAAAAAAAAACGGGTGCTGAAGTTTCCAGACCGTGTATGGACCAATCCTTTGGCAGGGGGAGCAGACACTGCTCTGTAGAGCAGGATAAAGAAGTGCTGCCACGTATGTCCGATTGTTGGGCTGAAAAGATGGCGCAGCTTGGAGATACTGCACCAGATTAGAAGAGGTATGCTCCAGGTATTGGCCCTGGTCTGAGCAGCTTTAAGGGCATCCTGACTGACACCGGAGTACAGTACACAGCTAGGGGTAGCCTTGCCCTTTATACAGCTGGAGGCTACAAGACCTTGCGATTGATTTGCGGGAAGTGTTCCGGTCTGGCCACATATCTGCGGCCTTGGATCGTCTGTAGACGCTGCAGGGAATCCCTGCTTGAAGTAGTCACACTAGCCCAACCTCCACGGACACTACAGGCAGATTGGGAGAAGAGTGTCACCATCCCAGCTGGGGACGGTATCGAGAGTCCCCCTACTATCACCCGGCTTGTGCGAGAAGCTGCTCCTCTCATATATGTGGCTGCTCCAGGACCCAGTGCTCCCGTTATCCCTCAAGGCCATGGTTGGGCCCAACTGCAATCTTTGATGATGGAACTCCCTGGGGGAAAGACTTCAGAGTCGGGTAAGCCTGAAATGAGTGAGAGTGGTATGCCAGTGGGTGCTCTGATGCCTGTGACCAGTAAGGGAGATAAAGTTGCTTTGCCAGTTGATGTCAGTACAAAGCACAACCTGCTCCTGGCCGAAGAGTACTCCACTATCTCTGATTCGGATATCTCATCTGATAAGATCTCCGAGCTGTTCTCAGATAATTTTTCACGGACTGGGAAATGGACTGATAGTGAAGAGGAGCAGGCATGTGATTTAGAGGAAGATGAGATTCTTTTCATGCAAGCTACTAGCGTGAAGATTGAACTGTCTGCCAGTGCAGCGCCACGCTTGTGTATTGCTAATTCTTTTGAGGAAGATAATTGGGCAAGTTGGGTTCCTAAAGTCCTTGTTACCAAGCCAACTCAAGTGACCAAGTTCAGTTGTAAACCCGATGTTGTTTCTGGGCATCCGATCCAACATGCTCCTGATGCACGGGTCCTGCCCGGGTTTGGAGACCCTAAAGCACTACCTAGGCTGTCCAAGTAACATTATTATAAATAAAGTGGCTGAAGATTATGGCTATTTGTATGCATATTTTCCGGTTCGGTTGAAAGAAGAGATACAGGAGAAAAAGGCACATTGGGTGGATGTGGCTGTTCGAGACTTTTTCAAGATCCCCATTAAACTTGATCTTAAAAAGCTATCTGCAAGGTATGCTGAAAGGTACTCTTCTGTTTCACAAACTTGGAACTATGGCCGGCACTAGGCATGTGCATTTCGTTTCGTTCCGAATCGAAATTCGGACGAATTTTTCATTATTCGGAAATTCGGATGCATCCGAATTTCCGAATTACAAAAGTAAAGAATTTAAACGAATCCGAAAAAAAACGAACGAATTCGAAAACATATTCGAATCGAATTCGAAAACATAATCGAATTCGAAAAAAATAGAAAACGTTTTTCTAAAAAAAACAATAAGATAGAATATAAAATAATAAAGCAATAGAATATATATATATATATAATTTTTTTTTTTTTATTATTCTCTTCTATTGTTTTTTTATGCTTTTCTTTTCTATTATTTTATATTTTATAATAGTCTTTTCAATTCAAATTCATTCTATACGAAATTCGAATTTCGATACATGGCTGGCTTCTGAAGTTTGAATTTGGTATAGAATGAATTCGAATTTGAATTGAAAAGACTATTATAAAATATAAAATAATAGAAAAGAAAAGCATAAAAAAACAATAGAAGAGAATAATAAAAAAAAAAAAATTATATATATATATATATATATATATATATATATATATATATATATAATATATTCTATAATAGTCTTTTCAATTCAAATTCATTCTATACGAAATTCGAATTTCGGTACATGGCTTCTGAAGTTTGAATTTCGTATAGAATGAATTCGAATTTGAATAGAAAAGATAGAAAACAGAATAGAAGAAAATATAATATATATAATATATTTTCTTCTATTCTGTTCTATTGTTTTTCTAGTCTATTCTTTTCTATTATTTTCTATTCTCTTCTAATCTTTTATATTCAAATTTGATTTCGGTCTATATGAAATTTGAATTTTGGAAGATGTTTTATATATATATATATATATATATATATATATATATATATATATATAAATATATATAAAATAATTTTCTATTCTGTTTCATGTGTATATATATGTATATTATATATATATATATATATATATATATATATATATATATATATATATATATATATATATATATATAAGATTAGAATAGAATAGAAAATAATAGAAAAGAATAGACTAGAAAAGAAAAACAATAGAACAGAATAGAAGAAAATATAATATATATATTATATTTTCTTCTATTCTGTTTTCTATCTTTTCTATTCAAATTCGAATTCATTCTATACGAAATTCAAACTTCAGAAGCCATGTACCGAAATTCGAATTTCGTATAGAATGAATTTGAATTGAAAAGACTATTATAGAATATAAAATAATAGAAAAGAAAAGCATAAAAAAACAATAGAAGAGAATAAAACAAAAAAAATTACCGTATTTATCGGCGTATAACACGCACCGGCGTATAACACGCACCCCAAGTTTAGGAGGGAATTTTAAGGAAAAAAAAACTTTTAGGAGGGAAGTTTAAGGGAAAAAACTTACATTTAAATGCCCATCATTGCAGCCTTCTCAGTGCAGCCTTGCCCCAGTGCAGCCTTGTCAGTGCAGCCTTGTCAGTGCAGCCTTCCCCAGTGTCCATTGCAACCTTATCCCAGTGCAGCCTTGCCCCAGTGCAGCCTTGCAGCCCGCAAAATCCTGTGATCCCCTGCGATCTGAGCTTCAAAATCGCCGACCGCGATTTGAAAATGGTGCCGCCGGAGCCAAAATACACAGAGCCGGTCCTCGGCTCTTCTCGGCGGCTCTCGTTCACTTTTGGCTCCACTCGTAGTCCCGTCCGGGATGGGCGTGACTGTGAGCGGAGCTATCCGAACCTAGCCGAGTACACTCGGCTAGGTTCGGGCGGCGCTCGAGTGAAGCCGAAAGTGGCCGAGAAGAGCCGAGCTCAGGATCGCAATAACACGCACCCGTGATTTTCCCCTGATTTTAAGGGGAATAAAGTGCTTGTTATACGCCGATAAATACGGTATATATATATGTATATATGTATGTATATATATATATATATATATATATATATATATATATATTTTTTTTTTTTTTTTTTTTTTTTTATTTCTATGCTGGTCTATTGTTTTTCTATTCTTTTCTATTCTTTTCTATTTTATTCTAATCTTTTCTATTTGAATGCGAAATCATTCTATACGAAATTTGAATAATATAAAAGAATAGCATAGAAAAACAACAGAACAGAATAGAAAAAAAATATAAAATATTCTATTCTAATCTTTTCTATTCAAATTCATTCTGTACCAAATTCCAATTTTTTTATTTATATATATATATATATATATATATATATACATACATACATACATACATATATATATATATATAGATATATATCTATATATATCTATATATAGATATATATCTATATATATATAGATATATATATATAGATATATATATAATATTTCTTTCTATTCTGTTCTACTGTTCTATTGTTTTTCTATTCTATTCTTTTCTATTAGAATTTGATTTCATTCTATTTCTATATAACTATTTTCCGAAATTCGAATTTTGTATAGAATGAATTTGAATTCAAATAGAAAAGATCAGAATATAATAGAAAATAATAGAAAAACAATAGAACAGAATAGAAAAAATAGTATATATATATATATATATATATATATATATATATATATATATATATATATAAAACCATCTTCCAAAATTCGAATTTCCTATAAAATGAATATGAATAGAAAAGATTAAAATAGAGTAGAAAGAATAGACTAGAAAAACAATAGAACAGAATAGAATAAGATATAATATATATATATTATATTTTATTCTGTTCTATTGTTTTTCTAGGCTATTCTTTTCTATTCAAATTCAAATTCATTCTATACGAAATTCGAATTTCAGAAGCCATCTTCCGAAATTCGAATTTCATATAGAATGAATTCAAATTCAAATAGAAAAGTTTAGAATAGAATAAAAAAGAATAGCATAGAAAAACAATGAAACAGAATAGAAAAAAATATAATATATATATATTATATTTTATTCTCTTCTGTTCTATTGTTTTTCTAGTCTATTCTATTTCTATTATTTTATATTCTAATCTTTTCTATTCAAATTCGAATTCATTCTATATGAAATTCTAATTTTTAGAAGCCATCTTCAGAAATTCGAATTTCGCATAGAATGAATTCAAATTCGAATGAAAAAGTTTAGAATAGAATAGAAAAGAATAGCATAGAAAAACAATGGAACAGAATAGAAAAAAAATATAATATATATATTTAACCATCTTCCAAAATTGGAATTTGGTACAGAATGAATTCGAATTCAAATAGAAAAGATTAGAATACAATATATTATATATTTTTCTATTCTGTTCTATTGTTTTTCTATGCTATTCTTTTATACTTTCTATTCTATCCTAATCTTTTCTATTGGAATTCGATTTCATTCTATACGAATTTCAAATTTCGCAAAATGGTTATATATAGTTTACTTTTTCAAATTCAGTTATTGTTTTTTTCGAATGCGGTAGAATTTTTTCGAATTTTATAGTTTCTTTCGAATGTGGTAGAAATTTTTCGAATTTGACAGTTTTTTTTCGAATGTGGTAGAATTTTTTCGAATTTGATATTTTTTTCGAATGTAGTAAAATTTTTTTTGAATTTGATAGTTTTTTTCGAATGTGGTAAAATTTTTTCGAATTTGACAGTTTTTTTCGAATGTGGTAGAATTTTTTCGAATTTGATAGTTTTTTTCGAATGTGGTAGAATTTTTTCGAATTTGATAGTTTTTTTCGAATGTGGTAGAATTTTTTCGAATTTGATAGTTTTTTCGAATGTGGTAGAATTTTTTCGAATTTTACAGCTTTTTTCGAATGTGTTAGAATTTTTTCGAATTTGATAGTTTTTTTTCGAATACGATCGAATTTTTTCGAATGCGGTCGAATTTTTTCGAATTCGAAACAAAACAAATTCCGAAAACGAATGTAATGAATGCAACGAATTTAACTAAACAAATTTAGTTAAATAACGAATCGAAACGAAACTAAACTAAACAAATTTTTTCATCCTGCACATGTCTGGCCGGCACATTACTACAGACTGCGTGATCATTCGCAGGCCTAACAAGAAGGACTTCAGTACTACATCACTACTACTGATACCAGTGGGAGACCTGTGCAGCTGCCAGATCCCAGGCATTACTGGTAAATACTACTGAACTGTGTCAAGTTGCAGTAATCATTAAGGATTACAAATACGTGCTTTGTGGAGTCAGGATGTTTAACAGAAGCTACACCACTTTCAAAAGTTGCTGATGGGGACATTCCTGTTTATCTGTGCTTGCTGGCCTGTGTTCTATCGGCAGTTACAGTTGGAATGTCCCAAGTGAGTCATGCTGGCCTGTTTCTGGAATCCTCAGTGTGCCTTCCTTTGAGAATGACATGTTGATTTGCAGTTGAGAGATATTAACGTGTGTTGTTCTTTGTCAAGGGGGAAAATTATTCTCAGTCCCCGGCTGTGCTGTGGACAGACTGAGATTTAAAATGCAAGGGGACCTGAGGATGGACTTCACCTTTGGGAAGTGCGGTCCCTTGCACTATGGTATGGCCTGCTGATCTTTGATTGCAGCCATGCCTCTCGTCCGCGGAGTTATCCCTAAGAAGAAAGGAAAACTGCAGGGAAAAAGTTGCTGATATGTGATCACATCCTGAGTGAAATATTGATGGACTTTGGGGCTCCAAGGACACTGGGGTAATTTGCTAGATTAGTAGATTAAGCTGTGGCAAAAAGGGCAAGCTCTCACCTTTTGCTGCTCTCAGTTGAGGGTAATGAACATTTACTCAACATTTACATATATATATTGCACTGTGTTACCGTAGGAATAGGATGTATTTTTGTGCTGTCTATTCTCTCTTTCAGATGTTCCTGCACCCATTGTGTCTTCCTTTGCTAAGGAGAGACAGTGACTTCTACTGGTACAACAATTCTACCGCTTGTACATCAATGCTAATATTTTCTATTTTTCAGGTGTATATAGTAGATAGATAGTTAGGATATAAGGATACTATTATTGTGTTTCTTCCTCATTGTTTCGGTGGTACGCCACACGTAAAACTGTAAATATTATCTTCTATTTATCTGTCCTTGTGTGAACTGTCACTTACCTATGTACATATACAATGTGTACCTATTTCATGTGGTACACCACATGTATTGTTATTTGTTTATCCTTCCCTGTTACACCCATCTATCCCAGTTTTTGCCAGGACATCCACTCTCAGACTTGAGAGTTCTAATTGTTTTTCTTTGCAAACTCTGAGACGTAGTTTCCTAGGCAGGGGGAGGATGTAGCACCCTGGTGTTTAGGCTGGGTTGCTAACAAATTTAGTTTGCCAGGTAGTAATTGTCCTGACTAATTGTTAGGAGATCCACTGATTTCCCCCTAATTCTGGAATTGCTGCACTTCTCTCTTCTGTCACTAGGTGGCACTGTAGCTGCTGACATTAGATAAGACAAGGGCATAGCAAGGGCAGATCATGAATGGATGGGGTGTCTCAGCCAATAGGCAAGGGTTTCTTTAAGTCCCTTGGCCTGCTGGGAAAGCCTATTTCTATGGGTGGAGTCAGGTGATAGGGGTTCTGTGCCACTTGGACAGCTTTCTGGGTGGACGTGTGTTGTGTCGCTATGGGCTGCTAGGCCAGAAGCCTGAGGCCTATCCCGAGGACACTTGGCTGCTAGGCTGCCTGAGGCCTATCCAGGAGCAGGAGAAGCAGCGTAGGCTTGGGGCTGCAGAATTGGAGTCCAACTAAGTTGAGAATGTTCAGCCAGACGAGGAACCAGTTGTGGCCGAGGTAGAGGGGAAGTTGTCGCCACTAAGGGACCATCAACCTTGTTACCAGAGACTACTGTGAGTAAGCTGAAGCAAGTAACTGGGCAGTCTTCTCACCAACCGGGGGTGGTAAAGAAGTGGTAAAGCATCAGCGAGTGCAAAGCCAGGGACCCAACAGGATAGCCAGGGTGAAGCTGGAGGAGTATACAGCGGGATAGCTGTGGAAGAGCTCAGGGGATCCAGTGATGACTGGGATCTAGAAGTCTAGTGTGAGACTAGGAGCTCAGTGAGAAGATCTACATACCATGATAACATAACAAGATACTGTGAGATAAGTAAAGGACTGTTCTGTGTTACCAAGAGTTATGCACAATTACCGTTAGTGAATGTTGCAAGATTAGTTGCCATAGGAGGCAGCGGTCCTACCTATACAGAAGTGTTATCCAGCTGGAGGCCTTCCACTGTATAGCTGTCTACCTATAGAAGTCTCAAAGTCTGCCAATTATCATTGTATCTACTCAAGGGTGTCCTGGCCCTAACCCGCTCTTTCAGAGTTCTGTTAAGAGACAATAAATCTCTTGTTTGCATCCAAAAGTGACTGGCGCCCATCATTTCTTCTTGCATTACACCCACCATGCTTGGTAACCCACTCTACAAGGAAGGATGTCAGCTCTCCCTTACCCTTGAGGTCACCATTAGGCCTCTGATGCCACGGGACCTCGCTATAAGAAGGAAAATGCGTTTTTTTCAAAAATTTCAGTCTTTATTTGTTTAATTAGTAAAAAATAAATAACCCCAGTGGTGATAAAATACCATCAAAAGATAGCTCTATTTGTGTGAAAAAAAGGACAACCTTTTAACCACTTGCTGACCGATGCACGCCGATATACGTCGGCACAATGGCAGCTGTGGGCAGCTGTGGGCATACCTGTATGTCCCCTTTAAGAGCCGGGGATAGCAGGCGCACGCATACAGTATGACCGTGCCCGGGGGACCGGCGGACTCGATTTAAGGTTGAACTGGATGGACTTGTGTCTTTTTTCAACCTGACTAACTATGTAACTATGTAACTATGTGTCACAGAGCCTCAGAACGGGGATGTGCCTATGTAAACAAGGCATTTCCCCATTCTGGCTTGTGTCATGACAGAGATCACAGCTCCCTATCATCGGGAGCAGTGATCGCTGTCATGTGACTAGTAGCCCATCCACCCCCACAGTTAGAATCACTCCCTAGGACACACTTAACACCTTCATCGCCACCTAGTGGTTAACCCCTTCCCTGCCAGTGTCATTTACACAGTAAATTTTTATAGTGCTGAGTGATCGCTATATAAATGACAATGGTCCCAAAATAGTGTCGAAACTGTCTGCCATAATGTCGCAGTCCCGATAAAAAAATCGCAGATCGCTGCCATTACTAATAAAACAAAATTAAAAATAAAAATTCCATAAAACTACCCCCTATGTTGTAGATGATATAACTTTTGCGAAAACCAATCAATATACGCTTATTGCGATTTTTTTTTTTTACCAAAGATAGGTAGAAGAATACATATTGGCCTAAACTGGGGAAAAATGTTTTTTTTTTATATATATTTTTGGGGGATATTTATTATAGCAAAAAGTAAAAAATAATGCTTTTTTTTCAAAATTGGCACTCCTTTTTTGTTTATAGTGCAATAAATAAAAAACGCACAGCTGATCAAATACCACCAAAAGAAAGCTCTATTTGTGGGAGAAAAAGGACGTCAATTTTGTTTGGGTACAACGTCGCACGACCGCGCAATTGTCAGTTAAAACGTCACAGTGCCGAATCGCAAAAAGTGCTCTGGTCAGGAAGGGGGTTAAATTTTCCGGGGCTGAAGCGGTTAATATGGGTACAGTGCTGCATGACTGAGTAATTGTCATTCAAAGTGTGACAGCGCTGAAAGCTGAAAATTGGCGCCTGGGCAGGAAAGGAGTGAAGGTGCCCAGTATTGAAGCTGTTAAAAACTCAACCAGCCTTGGAAACCATTTTGCAGTACCTCGCATTATAATGGATATAATAATGTGCACCATAATGCCCATTTTGGTGTGAAAGAACTCTAAATGTTCAGGCATTTTTATTAAACAGAAACAAGCCAATGCATTTTGGGGATTCTAAAAGGCCCCCTTCATTGGGCCTTAAAATGTTATCCCATAGGGTTCCATCTATGTATCAATATTGGGTAGACTGACCATTGATGTATAGTGCCTCTGGTTGGAGTCAGATAATAGTATAAAAAGTCCTTGAAAGGAAGGAATGGAACCATAGATTTTTTTTTTTTTTGTTGCATAAGGCATCACGTAATATCACCTGGGCCCTGTATAAAGGCGTCTGATATCCAATACTTCAAGCACAGCAAGAGACAGGCACACAATGCCAAGACTTTTTTTTAACGAGTTTATTGATGCAGGTTGGACAATCTGTTATCGCACATCATTTGTTAGAAAAGCGAGTCACTAAAGAACATCAGGATGATTCCCATCACCAAGAAAATGGCGGCATAGCCAGACTTGATGTTGATGGCACTGCTGAGGTTGCACAAGTCAGTGGTGCAGCAGGAAATGGAGCTTGACATCAAGTCAAAGCTGAAACTGCCTGGTGAGCAGGTGTCTGTACAGAACTTGTTGATCGAGGTTGCAGATACTCCACCTACAGAGAGAGAACAAATAGAGCAATCTTTAACCACTTGCATACCAGGCCTATTCTGGCACTCCTCTCTTACATGTAAAAATCATATTTTTTTTGCAGGAAAATACTCAGAACCCCCCAAAATTATATATATTTTTTTAGCAGACACCCTTCCTACAGGACCTCAACATTTCCTTGGGATGCAGGGTCTTTGTGCCCCAATGTTTTTCATGCTCTATGGTATCCATCTAGCAGTCACTTCTGAATATAGCTTCATGCAGCCAAAAAGGAAAAAAGGTCTCAGCGCCTTAATGTTTAATTGCTGAGTGCACTACTGTTTTTTTTTATGTTGATATGCCTGACATGCCTTATTATGTTCCTCATAGGTTTATTTGGCACCCATCTGACCTATATGTTATGTCTACCATTGGGGAATATGCGATAGGTGGTTTTTGTTGGGCAAGGGTACAGAGAACAGTGTTTTGTTTTTTTTTGGCAGTCCTGGGACCCTCGCAATACATGTGCACCTCTCTCTCTAGCTGAGAGTTAAATAACCATCTGTCTAAAGGGTTTTGCATACTAACCATTGCCGTGACTACTGGTTCGAGCTCACAATACTGCCCTATCTCACCCTTTGTATCTCTGTACCTATTCATATTAGTGAATAATCCTTCCTTGAGAGAGGAAATAGATCTTCTGTGTCATAACATCTAGGATATGCCATTCTCCCCCCCTCCTCCCTCCCCCTCCTCCTTCCCCCTCCCTTCCCTCCTCCCTTACTCCTCCCCCCTCCTCCTTCCCTTCCCTCCCCCCTCCCTTCATCCCCTCCCCCCAACCTCCCATCCTTCCCCCCCCCAGCACCTCTCCCCGGGAACAACCCGCAGTGGTCCGGCAACTACACAATGACTGCCTCCCCTTCCACTGAGAGGCAAGGGGTACTCAGTTCCCTGAAAGACCCTGGGGAGGAAGACTTATCTCACCCTCTGGGAATTAATGGCAGTAACCTGGAGACTGGGCCACCATCTACTACCCTACGTGAGCCAGTGTTTTTTGCACTTCCTGCTAAATGATTTTTCTAATGTGCGTTGCACTCCCACATACCGTTGCATATTTTCCTACACGTTGATTTATTTATGCTAGATAATGTATTAAATAATTGTTTTTTGCTGTTTTTCACTATCCAACAAGGTCGAGAGGGGTAGAGGCGGCCCGAACCGCCCCTACCCCGGCTGGAATCTCCAGCTGTGTCTATCCAAACCCCGACATAGGCCAACGCTCAACTACCTACTTAGAGTTTTACATCTCTTGTTCTCTTGCTCTTTGTCTTACTTTTACCCTCCTATCCCTGATCTTTCTGCATTTTTCTACCATCCCTCAACCCCTCCCACTCACTACCCTTCCCTCCCACCCCCCTATTATGGAGGTTATTAATGTGATCTCGCTTAACACCAAAGGACTGAATGTTCCACAGAAAAGATGTATGCTATTACAGGATTTATATTGCCTAAAAGCAGATGTAGCCTTCATCCAGGAGACCCATTTTAGGGATGACAAATTGCCCATCCTCAAGAATAGAGCCTTCCCGATAGCCTACCACTCGACCAACTTGGCAGCGAAATTGCGGGGGGTGTCTATACTCCTCTCCAGTAAAGTGCCGTGGACCTGCCTAGACACTGTTCTGGACCCAGTGGGTCGGTTTTTATCCCTAAAAGGTGTGATTGGCAGTGTCAAAGTGACCTTGGCAAATTTTTTTGTCCCTAATAGTCACCAGGTTACCTTCCTAGGAAAGACGCTAGAAAGCCTAATGGGCTTTTCCGAGGAGCAGCTGATTTTGGGAGGTGAATTTAACGTTCCCATGATCCCTTCTGGAGATACCTCTTCGGGACTTTCCTCCTTTACTTCTGGCTCCCGCAAACACATAGTTCAAGCCCTACATAAGGCCCAACTAGTAGACGTATTGGCCTATTCTCAACCCTACCGCAAGGGACTTTACTTTATACTCTCTACCTCACGGGGTATACTCACGCATTGACTACTTCTTGGTACCACACACGCAACTACACGCAATGAGAACCTTTGCAATAGGCTCCATTACTTGGTGTGACCACGCTCCAATATCCCTGTCATATGCCCTTACTGATACCTTCAAATCAAAAGACCAAATGCTGGAGGCTGAATGAAAGCCTTCTACAACACAAAGAAGTACTCATGGATGTTACTAGAGAACTAGAGTGTTACTTCAGCACCAACGATACGGCAGATTGCGATCCCGGTATTGTTTGGGAAGCGCATAAAGCGGTCATTCGTGGTGTGCTTATTAAGCATGGCTCGAGACTCAAGAAGCCACGCTCCCAACAGTTAAATTCACTATTGGAAGACTTACAATACCTTGAAGTTCGTCATAAACAGACACCGTCTCCCTCCTTAGAGACTGACCTTCTTACCTGACGTTCACAAATTAACAACTTATTGCAATTTAAAGCCAACGCGGCACTACAGATATGTGGGAAAATACCATATGAATCTGGCAACAAATGTGGCAAAATGCTAGCAAGGTCTCTTAGAGAACAGAGTCTGGTGACATACATACCCACATACTACCGCCAAAAGGAACCAAAGTTACTAAGGCACATGACATTGCCCAAGAAATTTCAGAAATTCTATGTCACCCTATATAACCATATAAGGAACCCCCGCCGCAGGAAAATATACAATCCTACTTGACTTTCTCTCAGATGCCCCAACTGCCAACTTCGGCAAAGGAGGCTCTAGAAAACCCAATTATGATAGAAGAACTTCAAGGAGCAATAGGGGCAACTAAATTTGGGAAAGCACCTGGCCCCGACAGGTTCACCATACAGTACTATAAAACCCTTCTACCTTCTCTGGGCCCCTATATGGTTAAACTGTTTAACAGGGTTGGATCCACCTCTTCCTTTGCGGTAGACACCTTACAGGCCCACATTGCAGTGATCCCAAAAGAGGACAAGGACACAACCTCGTGCGGGAACTATAGGCCAATTTCCCTGCTCAACATCGACCTTAAACTGTTTGCCAAAATACTAGTGAATAGAATCCAGTAACATTTACCACAATTAATCCATTTGGACCAAGTAGGGTTTGTACACACTAGGAAAGCAAGGGACAACACCACCAAGGTCCTTAACCTGCTACACATAGCAAACAAATCCCGAACCCAATGCGTGTTTCTGGGCATGGACACAGAGAAGGCCTTGGACAGGTTAAACTGGAACTTTATGCTCGCGATCTTACAATATATAGGATTCAGCACCAACATGCGCCAGTAGATCTCATCAATCTACTCATTCCCCAGGACTCGAGTTCGAGCTAATGGGGTTTTATCAGAACCTTTCAAAATTACTAACGGGACATAACAAGGCTGCCCACTATCACCCCTCCTCGTCACCCCGTCACTGGAACCCTTCCTGTGCACTATACGAAGAAACCCAGATGTAAATGGCATAAAAGTGGAGACTACTCAAAATAAGGTCTCAGCATACGCTGATGACATGTTGTCTTCCCTCATAAACCCTGTGATATCCCTATCGAACCTCTTTAAAGAATTCGAGAGATATGGAGCCCTCTCCAATCTTAAAATGAACTTCCTAAAATCAGAGGCAATGGGAATTAATCTCCCACAGTCACTCCTTTCACAATTACAGACAAGCTTCAAACTAGAATGGAATAGCTCAGCATTGACATATTTAGGCACAGTCACCCCCCCCCCCACATATCAAAGGTATTCAAATTAAATTTCCCCCCGCTACTTACAAGAGTCCGAGCACTCCTAGACAAATGGAATACGGGCCTCCACTCATGGTTTAGTCGATGCAATATTCTCAAAATGGGTATCCTTTCAAAATTCCTTTACCTCCTGCAGGCTCTAGCAATCTATTTTCCATCAAATTACTTCAAGCAAATTCTGAAGGTATTTTTTAAATTTATATGGGCCCACAAACACCCCCCGTCTGAAGAGAACTCTGCATACCCTACCGAAGTGATTTGGGGGATTAGCAGTGCCAGACATACACAAATACTATCAGGCAGTCCACCTCATCAGGCTTGTTGACTGGAATAGCCATCGAAACCTTAAGCTGTGGGTTCAGCTGGAACAAGATCAAAGTGCAATTCCTCTGAGTAGAGCACCCTGGTGCTATGAATCCCTACCCAAGGAGAACCCATCCACTCCTCGGACAGACCATGAGACTCTGCTCACTTCTGTTCAAACAAACATCTTTCTCATCCACAATATCGCCACTATTTCTGATATTGGG
This sequence comes from Aquarana catesbeiana, assembly GCF_042186555.1. Lineage (NCBI taxonomy): Eukaryota > Metazoa > Chordata > Amphibia > Anura > Ranidae > Aquarana > Aquarana catesbeiana. Next base: position 9,772,429 of record NC_133328.1, on the reverse strand, counting down.
CAACCCACGCTTTGCCCCAGGTTACCAAGATGAACCCTTAAAAAATCTGAGGATCTCTGGCTATTTGCAAGGCTCACACTTTTGTAACTCAAAAGACGTGGCCCTCAATCCAGGAGCTCATGAACCCCTTGGGCTCCTTCCGCCTGAAGTTTTGGAGTGCTCTCCAACTCACTCACTTCCTCAGGTCCCTCCCCCCGAGCAACTTCGTCCAACCCCTCACAACCTTGGAGGAATATTGTTCAGCGGAGGGGACAAATTCACACGCCCTCTTGATTATTTGTAATCTACTGATCACTCCCCTAGACTCTCAACCGGACCTGAACCGTGCATTCGATCCACGACAAAAACAACGCATCCTCCGACTTATGCACAGATCATCCATCTGTACGAAAACGCAAGAAACTAACTTTAAAATCTTAAACAGATGGTACAAGATGGTACAAGACACCAGCGAAATTACACAAAATATTCCCCGCAACCTTAGACCGCTGCTGGAGATGCCAGGAGGAACGGGGCACATTACTCCATATCTTTTGAACCTGCTCTAAAATAGAAAAATTTTGGTCAGACGTCAAACACACCGCCCAAAAATTTACAGAACGCCGTAAATCCCTTACCCTTAAATCACTTTCTTCCTTCTCCATGCCTCCGATGCCCCGGAAAGGTCCAAAAAGAATTTGATTATTCGCCATCTCCTTGACGCTGCCAAAGCATACATTCCTCTTAAATGGAAATCTCCACAGCCTTCGACCATCGGGATGTGGCTCAGGGAAGTACAGGAAATCAACAAACTGGAAGACCTTGTCTTCTCGCATGGCACCAACAAGAACGCTATTCCAAGACCTGGTCTCTGTGGAACTCATTTGTATATTCAGACGAGGGTCAAACCCTTTTTGGAAATGATTCAGTAGACTAAATTACCACAGGGATGACTCTAATACCTGTAATCTTCTCAATATTTTCAGTTTCGTCTCCGTTCCGTGTATCCACGGCTCAGAGAGGTCTTTCTGTTATAAAAGTTTAAAAATTATTTGTGATGGTTACATGGACTTACCATACTGAACAATGTATTTTTTGCTTGGCATTCAATTTTCATGTTTCTGAAACAACATTTGGTTGTTCTGTAAAAAGTGATGTTATGTTTATTCAATGTAATGTGTCTCTGGACCATACCCTTTGACTAAATAAAAGATTTGAAAAAATAAAAAAAAAATAACAGTAGAGTTAGCCCGATTTTTTTGTATAATGTGAAAGATGATGTTAAGCTGAGTAAATAGATACCTAACATGTCATGTTTTAAAATTGTGCACACTTGTGTAATGGCGCCAAACTTTGGCACTTAAACATCTCTATAGGCGACGCTTTAAAAAAAATTTAGTTTACCGGTTTAGAGTTACAGAGGAGGTCTAGCACTAGAATTGTTGCTCTCGCTCAAACGCACGCGATGATACCTCACATGTGAGATTTGAATGACGTTTACATATGCGGGTGTGATTTACGTGTGAGTTCGCTTCTGTGCGCAAGCACACAGGGACGGGGGCGTTTTAATTTTTTTTTTTTTTTATTGTATATTTTTACACTTTCTCTTTAAATTTTTTTTAATCACTTTTATTCCTATTATAAGGAATGGTGTGTGACAGGTCCTCTTTATGGAGAGATGTGGGGTCTTTAGGACCCCACATTTCTCCTCCAGGCTGAAAAGATTTTTTTTACTTCCGTTGCCCGGACTTGACGTCATAACGTTGCGCTCCGGTCTCCGATGGTCAAAGAGATGACTGGGGACCATCTGGTCACCAGAAATCTCTATGATCATCGTCAGGCAGCGACGGATTCTTTCTCCGGGTTGCCGATGGCACGGGCGAGCCCGGAGCAGCACCAGAGGGCAGCGGGAGGGGGGATGTCCCCTCCCGCTGCCTGTAAGAATGATCAAGCAGCTGAACTTCCACTATGATTGTTCTTACGGTGCAGTTGCAGGCATCATTCAGATATCTAACAAAAATAAGCTAAAGCGCTAATTGGATGATTGTGATGATTCTGATGTAAATTGATAATTATATAGAGATTCCAATGTTCTATATTTCTGTGAAAAACCAAAACTCCCAAAATGTATTATTCCAAAAAATAAACTTCTACGTAAACAATAGATAATAAAGAATAGTATAAAGCTGCACCTCTGTGTTTGTGTTCTGATGCCACTCAAAAAAGATTATATGTGAAATGAGATGCGCTAAATACACTGTTAATTGTGTGCTAAAAATAATTCATAATAATTCAAATTAATTCATTTAAGGCAGATATTGAGATCTATGACGATAGGGGGGCAGGAGGCGGAGCCTAGCAGAGCAGACATGCATTGTTAGAGCTCCACACCGCTGAGGAGAGAAGAGAAGGACAAAGCGGAGCCTGCAGGCTCAAAAGGTATCCATTTGAACATTTTTGCCCCAGGGAACAAACTGTGAAAGTTTGGGCAGGAAATATGGTACTGGGAGGAAACCGTGGCAGAAATAAAAATCACCTCACAAAGAGCTCACAGGCACTCACTGCAGCTGAAGCAGCTCCAGTCACCTCACAAGATACAGCATCAGGGCGCTCTCACAGACAGAAAATGTCACAGCAAGACTCTCCATTTGAGTCAGATACAGAACAAATCCTCTCACAAACTTCTCCACAAGCCTCCTCAGCATCCCCAGTAATATTATTACAATTTGAAAAGATGCTTCATAAGGCTTTAAAACAAACCTCAGACCAAATAACAAAAAGCCTAACCAAAGAAATAAGAGAGCTGGGAAACCGCACCGCAGCCTTAGAAATAAAAATGGATGAAATTGAAATTACAACCCAAGAAAATATAACAGAATTGGAACAATTAAAAAAAGAGAATTTAATACTTCAAACTAAGCTCGAAGATTACGAAAATAGAGCCAGACGTTCAAACTTGCGCATAAGGGGAATACCTGAAACTGTGACAGACCTGCAATCTACTATTACTGCTCTATTACAAGAACTAAAGCCAGATATCCCTATTGAACGTTTAGAACTGGACAGAGTACACAGAGCCCTCACAGCCAAAAAGAAAGATGGACCCCCACGTGATATAATCACAAAATTTCATTATTACAGAACGAAAGAACAAATACTAATTGCTGCAAGAGAAAAAAAGGAACTTAATTTTCAAGGACACAATTATCAAATTTTTGCTGACCTATCCCAACTTACTATTACTAAAAGACGATCCATGAAACCCCAACTAATGGAACTGCAACGCCACAACATTATGTATCAATGGGGCTTCCCCTTTTCAGTCAGATTTAACTACCAAGGTACAATTTACAGAAGCAGATCAGCAGATGAACTACAACAAACCCTTTTAAAATTAAATCTGACAGAACCCACAAGCAGCAACACTCCCACACGCAGAAGAATGGCATCATCTTCACCTTCAGGCAGCACCCAGAAAATTTCAGAACAAAATGGGAATCATCATTCTCACAAAGAGGCCGTTATGCCACATCATCCATGGACCAAGAAGATTCAATGGACTGACATCCTAATTCCTGATATCTCTTCATTTATTATACCAAGAGATGGTTCTCTATAAAAAACCTATATTTATAACTGAATGTAACTGCATTCTGATAGTCACACACTGTGTGGGATCATGTTACATTCCAGTTATATTTCTTATTACTTCTGATTCATATAGCCTTAGAATATATAAATGAAATAAGGAAATTCTTGTTCAGTTATATATTATCAGGTAATAACAATAGATTTATTACTTTTTAGGACAAATATGTTCAATAATCCAGAAGTAATGGAAGCTTTTTCTTTCTTTTCTTAAAACAAATATATTATTACCTAACTAGTTCGTAGAATTATGTTTTTGTTTATTCTAATCTGAAGCAATACAACCTCAATTTTACGAGTTAACATATCTAAACAGTTACATATGAATAAAATATGTAATTGTTTACTCTAAAAGGGTTAAAATCCCAAAATAATTCAAACTATCTTCATCAATACCAAAGTTATTAACAGTACCTTTCTAACTGAATTATTTAGCCTAGGGCAAGACTAACCATATACAACCACCCTGGAATAAATAATTTCAACAAAAACTATATTCTGCACTCCAATTAATGAAACATCATTTTGATGTCTTTTGACATAGCACTTCTCTCCTGTAAGCGGAAGATCCGTGTACCCCCATTAGCCCTCCTCATTCTCCCAACCATATTATGTGGGAGTGTGATGAAGGCACTTATTCCCCTGAGAGAGATATTTATTCTCTTTCACGGGTAAATTGTGATTACTTGCAAAAAATAATTTATACAATGTATCATCTAATCTCATATGTTTTTTGTTTACTCTTTACTCCAGAATTCACTGGTTTCTTTTCTATCTATTCATCTCTTCAGTCCACACAGGTTGATCTGCGCAGTCAGCTCTGCATAACAAAAAGTAAGTCAAAACTATTTGATCTATTGCATTGGCACCACTGAATATACTTTCCCTGAATGTTCAGGGAATAAATGTCCCACAAAAAAGGACCAAAGCCTTCCGTACTTTCCATAACAAGAAGGCTCACATAGTATGCCTCCAAGAAACACACTTCACCAAAGATTCTACTCCAAAATATATTTCTCCTTTTTATCAACAAATTTACACGGCTTCTGCCTGTACCAAGCAAAGGGGAACTCTAATTGCATTTCACCGATCCACACCATTCACCTTATCATCAGAAATTAAAGACCCAGAAGGTAGATACCTGATACTCATGGGTTATATAATGGATACAGCAATCACGGTGATTTCCTACTACGCTCCTAACAAACAACCTACACCATTCCTCTCACATATATTACAAGTGATTAATACACACAAAATAGGAACAGTGATAATGTGTGGGGATTCGAACCAGGTCCTCCTCCCATTTCTAGATAAATCACCTTTTACACCATCCAAAATAACCTCTAGATTACCTTTTTCTCAACTTCTTTCCAAATACAATCTGGTAGATTCATGGAGAGAAAGTAACCCAATGAAAAAGAAATTCACTTATTTCTCACACCCTCATCAAACCTTCACCAGAATAGATCATATTTTTCTAACAATAGGAATGATACCAGAAATTATTGCATCAGATATAATTCCGATTCCGTGGTCTGACCATAATGCAGTATACACTACTATAGCCTCAGCCATACCAAAAGCGCATGACCCAACGTGGTACTTACCGGACATAATGCTCAAACACCCACTACATCAGATGGCCATTGAACAAGCTTTAAAGGAATACATATCAATTAATAATACAACAGACATCTCCCCAATAACACTGTGGGAAGCTCATAAGCCTGTCTTGCGTGGTACAATACAAAGACAAATGGCACTATTTAAACGGGAACGCAAAAATCTAGCAAAAAAACTAGAACTCAATTTTAATGCAGCCTACATATCATTTCAAGATAATCCATCTCAGAGTACAAAATCTCATCTGGAAAAATCTAGATTGGAATACGATCTATTTCTCACTGAATCAGTTGATAAATCCCTCAAACGCTCCAAACACAATTTCTACATGAATACAAACAAACCAGGTACATATTTGGCTCGGGCATTAAATTCAACTAACAAATCTTTCAAACCAATACGTTTGAAATTATCAAAAAATGTTTACACTTGTAATCCAGTTAAAATAGTCCATAAATTTCACTCACATCTCGCAACTTTATACAAGACAAACAATGAATTTAATCCTACAGAAGCTGAATCCTTCTTCTCAAAAATAACCTTACCTGAGTTATCTCAGAATCAAAAAAGCAGTTTGGATGAGCCTATAACTATAGATGAAGTTGCTAACGCCATAAAAGACCTAAAACTTAACAAAAGACCAGGCCCAGATGGCTACTCGGCTTTATACTATAAAACATTCTCAGAAATACTCTCTCCCATTCTCACTGAAACTTTTAACAAACTTCTAGATGGACATTCTTTTCGGCAAGAAACACTAATGGCAATTGTTTGTATGATCCCAAAACCCCTTTCTGATGATACTTCCTGTGTGAATTATAGGCCTATCTCACTGTTAAACCTCGATATTAAATTATTAGCAAAAATAATAGCAAAACGCCTCAATAGCATTATAGGAAAATTAATACATAGAGATCAAGTAGGCTTCATGCCAAATAGACAGGCAGGCGATAATATACGCAGGGCAGTGTTATTGGCACATATTGCTAAAAAACGGAAAATCCCTTTATGTTTTCTATCTCTCGATATTAAGAGGGCATTTGACACAGTATCCTGGCAATATATGCAATATTCATTACAAAAATGGGGTTTTGGACCCCACTTTTTAACATGGATCAAAGCATTATATAATAAACCCAAAGCCTATATAAAATATGCTGGATACAAATCTGAAGCCTTTAATATCGAAAGAGGTACCCGACAGGGTTGCCCATTATCTCCCTTATTATTTGCCCTTATACTCGAACCCATGGCCCAATACATCAGAACAAACCAAACTATAACTGGCATTGAAGTAGGAGGTATTACACACAAATTATGTATATTTGCAGACGATATATTACTTTTTCTATCATCACCACAGGTCTCTGGTCCTAACTTAATACCAGCTCTTGATGGATTTGCAGCCCTATCCAGCCTTATGATTAATCCTAAGAAATGCCTAGTGCTTAATATTTCTCTCACAAACATGGAATTGATCCCGGCTAGGGCTGCACTCCCATTCACATGGGCAGAAAAATCAATCCCATATCTTGGAATTCATTTAACAGCATCTCATTCTGACTTATTCTCAACCAATTATCCTCCTGTATTAAGACAGATCACAAATCTAATAAAACAATGGTCGCAACTTCCTTTATCCTGGATAGGGAAGATTAATGCAATCAAAATGACTATTCTACCCAAATTGCTTTATCTATTCAGAGTCCTCCCTATTCCAATTCCTTCCTATTTTTTGAGAATAGTACAAAAAAGAGCAACTTCGTTTATATGGGGCTCTTCTAAACCACGTATACCTATACACACACTACATCTTCCCAAAAATAAAGGAGGCCTGGGATACCCTAATTTTACTAACTACTACAGAGCAGCACATTTGGCCAGTCTGTCCAAATACCATGCAAAACAGGAAATCCCATTATGGGTATTTATAGAGGCTTCAGAAAATGACCCTCTATTAATATCAAATTTATTATGGCTTGATCCTAAAGACCGCTTTAAAATTCATAATCCCATAACTAAACACTTCTTATCTCTCTGGGATAAACTAAAAACCAAATATCAGTTACAATCTCCACACAATCCTCTCCTTTCTTTTATCAGAAATCCGGCCTTTTATCCGGCATGGATCTACCCAAATTCTTTTAAAGCTTGGACAACATCAGGCATTCAGACACTAAATGACTTCATAGCATCTAAATCATTCCTTTCATTCCCATCGCTTAGAGAAAAATATGATCTACCAAACTCTGAGATATTTAGATATCTCCAAATCAAAAATTTCTATACACCATTCCTAAAGGGGGATACACCATTATCCCAATTATCCATTTTTGAATCAATCTGTACAAAAGATCCATTTGCTAAAGGTACAATTTCATCACTTTATAATCAATTATATGGAGTAGCAAATCTTAATAGACCCTCTTACGTTCAGAGGTGGGAGGAGGACCTGGGACGAACTTTAGAAGACACGGACTGGTCTAACATATGGCTCACATCTAAGTCATCTTCACCCAACATCTTAGCACTGGAGACAAATTATAAAGTCCTAACTCGCTGGTACCTTGTACCCGCTAGAGTGGCAAAATATTCACCTAATACCTCAACTCTTTGTTTTCGAGGATGCCCAGAAATAGGCACATATTTACACATATGGTGGACGTGCCCAGTAATCCAAACCTTCTGGAAGGAAGTCTTCGTGATTGCATCTAAAATATTTAAAAAAATAATACAACCAGATCCATATTTAACTTTGCTTAATCTAAAACCGGAATGGTTAACACTCTCTCAATTCAAACTTATGATCCAACTAATAACGGCTGCAAAACAAACAGTGGCCAAGGCATGGAAATCTCCTACATTGGTACTAGCAGAAACAATTCACAGAATGAATAATACAATGTCCCATGCTAAGATGGTAGCCATCGATCAAAATCAAATTCCAAAATTTGAAAAACTTTGGCATCCTTGGATAAAACAACAGTTCCTGTCAAATTTCAATGACTCTGTCCTGTTGCCATGGTAACAGATTAAATGACTTACAGAGACACCCATTCTAAGGCTTCAAAGAGAACTAAAAAGAATAATAAACTGACGAGCGGGACAACCTTGTGGACCATACCTCTGCCTTTCAACCCTTTTTCTTCTCTTTCCTTTTCTCCACCTTACGATTAAAGCTCATTATCAGAATTTATTTGACCTATATACACTCTACTTGTAAACAATATGTATAGTAGGTATAAATAATTTAAATACCTACAAAAGTAACTAAGGAAATTATATATATCTTTAATTTAGGTTTACGTGAACCCAATGTTTAATATTTGAAATTTCATGATATTTACCTATATAAACCCTACTGTAAAACAATGAGCTTACTTTATAGATCCTTGTAAACTTACTTTATGTATCTTTATAACATTGTATACTCAATAAACTTCTTTTGACAAGGAGATCTATGACGATATAAATTATTCATGTAATAATCATAAATGGGTATAGATATCAAGTCCGCATATTGCACTATAGACGTAAGAAGCTGGTGTGAAACCAAAAAAGATCTCTGGCAGAGTGATAATCTTCCTTAATAGGCTTAGTTCAGCAAATGTTGCGATTTCACCCTGAGTTTGTTCACTGTCCCCTCTGATGATCAGCCGATACACTTTTCCAGTGTACAATTTCATTCATGCAATCAAACAGAGAGAATATTCATTGCGCAATGAACCTTTCAAATTAATCTCCTTGGCAAATCTAACTAAACACACTCACTTTTGCACTGGGAACACAGATCGGTCTCCTCTCACCTGACAGGACGTGGATCTGTGTGTTTACACACACAGATCCACGGTCCTGCTCGGTTAACGGGCAATCGCGGGTGCCCGGCGGACATCACGGCCGCCGGGCACATGCACCGGGTCTTGAGCAACGTGGCGGGTGCGCGTGCCCCCTAGATGGCCAGGAAGCCCAGGACGTCATATGACGGCCACCCAGGATGGGAGATCCCATCTGTGGCCGTCATTTGACTATGGGCCGGTGTTGAAGTGGTTAAGGAAGGGGCCTGGAGCTGCAGCTTCAATAGCCACTGTGTTAATCCAGCCTTGTTCCCAATGTTCACAAGATCCAGAGTAGGGATGAGCCGAACACCCCCCGGTTCGGTTCGCACCAGAACCCGCGAACGGACCGAAAGTTCGCACGAACGTTAGAACCCCATTGACGTCTATGGGACTCGAACGTTCGAAATCAAAAGTGCTCATTTTAAAGGCTAATTTGCATGGTATTGTCCTAAAAAGGGTTTGGGGACCCGGGTCCTACCCCAGGGGACATGTATCAATGCAAAAAAAACTTTTAAAAACGGCCGTTTTTTCGGGAGCAGTGATTTTAATGATGCTTAAAGTAAAAAAAAAAAAGTGAAATATTCCTTTAAATATCGTACCTGGGGGGTGTCTATAGTATGCCTGTAAAGTGACGCGTGTTTCCCATGTTTAGAACAGTCCCTGCACCAAATGTCATTTTTAAAGGAAAAAATCTCATTTAAAACTGCTTGCGGGTTTAATGTCATGTCGGGTCATGGCAATATGGATGAAAATCAGTGAGACAAACGGCATGGGTACCCCCCAGTCCATTACCAGGCCCTTTGGGTCTTGTATGGATATTAAGGGGAACCCCGCACCCAAATTAAAATAAGGAAAGGTGTGGGGCCACCAGGCCCTATATACTCTGAACAGCAGTATACAGGCGGTGCAAACAAGACAGGGACTGTAGGTTTGTTGTTAAGTAGAATCTGTTTGTAATTTTGAACATTTTTAACGTGTTTAGCTCCAGCCAAAAAATCTTTTCTAAGCTTTTTGGAAAACATAGGGAAGGGTTATCACCCCTGTGACATTTGTTTTGCTGTCTTTCCTCCTCTTCAGAAGATTTCACCTCACTTTTTTGTCCCAATGAAAAATGTTTTTTGAAAATTTGGGTTTTTTTGTGGAACAAGGATTGGAAAGCATCAGTGGAAAGGAGAACTTGTTTTCCCATATTAACTCTTACAGGAGAGAATTTCCCTTCCTAGGGGTAGATTTCATCTCACTTCCTGTTGTCTCCTTCCGTTTGCAAGTAGGAGTCGTTTGTAAGTTAGATGTTTGAAAGTAGGGTCCTGCCCTATATACTCAGCAGAAATTTGGGCCTTAGGTGTTGCTGTGGCCACAACACTGTAAGCCCTCACAGGGCCCTGCTGTGAAATATTAGATCAAGAATTGTAATTACATGCCCCTGTTGAACAGCAGCTGAAAAATTAGGCCTTAGGCACTGGTGCTGGTGCCACAACACTGCAACCCCTCACAGACACTCTAGTTGGAACGCAGGAACGAGCCCTGCTGCAAATTATTGCTTCAAAAATTGTAATTACACGCCCCTGTTAGACAGGGGCAGAAAAATTGGGCCTTAGGCACTGGTGCTGGTGCCACAACACTGCAACCCCTCACAGACACTCTAGTTGGAACGCAGGAACGAGCCCTGCTGCAAATGATTGCTTCAAAAATTGTAATTACACGCCCCTGTTAGACAGGGGCAGAAAAATTGGGCCTTAGGCACTGGTGCTGGTGCCACAACACTGCAACCCCTCACAGACACTCTAGTTGGAACGCAGGAACGAGCCCTACTGCAAAGTATTGCATCAAAAATTGTAATTACACGCCCCTGTTAGACAGGGGCAGAAAAATTGGGCCTTAGGCACTGGTGCTGGTGCCACAACACTGCAACCCCTCACAGACACTCTAGTTGGAACGCAGGAACGAGCCCTGCTGCAAAGTATTGCATCAAAAATTGTAATTACACGCCCCTGTTAGACAGGGGCAGAAAAATTGGGCCCTAGGCACTGGTGCTGGTGCCACAACACTGCAACCCCTCACAGACACTCTAGTTGGAATGCAGGAACGAGCCCTGCTGCAAAGTATTACATCAAAAATTGTAATTACACGCCCCTGTTAAACAGGGGCTGAAAAATTGTGCCTTAGGCACTGGTGGTGGCGCCCAGAACCAAAAATGTTCTTACAAGCTATCAGCGTGATGATTGAGGAGGAAGAGGATAATTACTCAGGGATAGTCACTCAGCATCAGCATAGGCAGTCTTTGAAGGGATCTGAGATTTCAAAAAAAATTATTCGGTTACATCAGCATCAGGTGCTTGGTAGCTGGTGGTGATCCAAGACTCATTCATTTTTATGAAGGTCAGCCGATCGACCGAGTCGGTGGACAGACGCACCCTGTGATCGGTTACCACGCCTCCAGCAGCACTGAATGTGCGTTCCGAAAGAACGCTGGATGCAGGACAGGCCAGTAGCTCAATTGCATACTGTGCAAGCTCTGGCCAGTGATCCATCCTCAAGACCCAGTAACCCAGAGGATTTTCGGTGGGAAAGGTGTCCAAGTCTGATCTTGCCCCTAGGTATTCCTGCACCATGTAAAACAGACGCTGGCGATGGTTGCTGGAACCGATCATACCTTGGGGCTGCGGACCAAAAAATTGTCTGAACGCATCGGTCAGACGGCCACCTTCTCCACCGCTCCTTCTTTGACTGACCGAAGCCTCAGCAACACGTTGTCCAGAAACAGGAGTTTGTAACCTCCCAGTCTCTGGGAACGCGTTGCACAGACCTTTCTGCAAGGCCTCCCGAAGATGTTTCATCCTCTGCTCCCTCTGCGATGGCAAGATAAGGTCCGCAACCTTACCCTTGTAACGTGGATCAAGGAGGGTTGCCAGCCAGTATTGGTCCTTCTCCTTGATACCACGAATACGAGGATCCTTACGCAGGCTTTGCAGGATCAGGGAGGCCATGCAGCGTAGGTTTGCTGAGGCATTCGGTCCGGAGTCCTCTGGGTCACTAAGAACGACATGGTCCGCAGCCACCTCCTCCCAGCCACGTACAAGTCCATGTGTTTCTTGGGACTGATCCCTTAAAGACTGCTGCTGATGCTGAGTGCCAGGCTCCACCTCCATACTGACACAATCTTCCTCCTCCTCCTCTTCCTCCTCGTCCTCTTCCTGTGTGATCGGCGGGCACGCAGGAACACTGTCTGGATAAAGGGGGCCTTGAGAGCTAAGGAAGTCCTCCTCTTCCTGCCTCTGTTCTGCCTCAAGTGCCCTGTCCATTATTCCACGCAGCGTGTGCTCCAACAGGTGGACAAGGGGGACAGTGTCACTGATGCATGCACTGTCACTGCTCACCATCCTCGTGGCCTCCTCGAATGGTGACAGGACAGTGCATGCATCCCTGATCATGGCCCACTGGCGTGGGGAAAAAAAACCAAGCTCCCCTGACCCTGTCCTGGTGCCATAGTCGCACAGGTACTCATTGATGGCCCTCTGCTGCGTGTGCAGCCGCTGCAGCATGGCCAACGTTGAGTTCCACCTGGTGGGCATGTCACAGATTAGGCGGTTCTTGGGCAGGTTAAACTCCTTTTGGAGGTCCGTCAGCCGAGCACTGGCATTATATGACCGGCGGAAATGCACACAGACTTTCCTGGCCTGCCTCAGGACATCCTGTAAGCCCGGGTACCTGCCCAAGAACCGCTGCACCACCAAGTTAAGGACGTGAGCCAAACAGGGCACATGGGTCATTTGTCCCTGTCGGAGGGCAGAGAGGAGGTTGGTGCCATTGTCGCAAACCACCATTCCTGCCTTAAGTTGGCGTGGCGTCAACCACCTCTGAACCTGCCCCTGCAGAGCTGACAGAACCTCTGCCCCAGTGTGGCTCCTGTCCCCCAAGCACACCAGCTCAAGCACCGCATGGCATCTTTTGGCCTGCGTACTTGCGTAGCCCCTTGAACGCCTACGGAGCACCGCTGGTTCCGAGGAAGAGGCCATGGAGGAAGAAGAAGAGGAGGGGGTGGAGGAGAGAGGTGTGTCACAATCAGCATTTTGGAGGCGTGGTGGCGGAACAACCTCCAACACTACTGCACCTTGTCCTGCATCCTTCCCAGCTGCCAGCAGAGTCACCCAATGCGCCGTGAAACTTAGGTAACGTCCCTGTCCATGCCTGCTGGACCATGAGTCAGCGGTAATATGCACCTTACCGCTGACCGCCCTGTCCAGCGAGGCATGGACATTGCCTTCCACATGCCGGTAGAGAGCCGGAATCGCCTTCCGTGAGAAAAAGTGGCGTTTGGGTACCTGCCACTGAGGAACCGCACATTCCACAAACTCACGGAAGGGGGCAGAGTCTACCAACTGAAAAGGCAGCAGTTGAAGTGCTAGCAATTTTGCCAAGCTAGCATTCAACCGCTGGGCATGTGGATGGCTGGGAGCAAACTTCTTTCGGCGGTGCAGCAGCTGGGGCAGGGAAATTTGCCTGGTACAATCTGACGTCGGTGTACCAAAAGCAGATTGCCCACAAGTACTTGGCTGTGACACACCTAATTCTACACCTTCATTCCTCTCACTGTAGGTCTCAGAGAGGACTGAAGGTCTAGTGGGGTTGGAAATCTCAGCTGATGAGGAGCAAGGAGAGATCCTCTTTGTTCTTTGGTGTGGGTCTTTTAGATACGCTTGCCAACGAACTGCATGGCAGGTCAACATATGTCTGGTCAAGCATGTGGTACCCAAGCGGGAGATATTTTGGCCACGCGAGATACGCTTGAGACATATGTTGCAAATAGCAGCGGTGCGATCTGATGCACTCGTCTCAAAAAAGGCCCACACCAAAGAACTTTTTGAATAACGCGCAGAGACTGCAGCGCCCTGCACATGTGGAGCTTTGGGGTGTGATGCAGTCAATGTGCTGCCCTTAGGCTGGCCCCTGGAGGGCATCCTGCCTCGTTGGTGATGTGCTGCCGCCTCCTCCTCCTCCTCCTCCTCCTCCTCCTCCTCCTCCTCCTCCTCCTCCTCTCTCCTATCAGGCACCCACGTTGAGTCAGTGACCTCATCATCCCCTCCCTCCTCATCACTGGAGCAAACCTGGCAGTATGCTGCAGCAGGGGGAGCATGACTGCCAGATTGCTGTCCTTCTTGGGCACCCCCTCTGTCCGCGCTCATGTTACTGCCTTCATCGAGCTCAGTATCGTCATCAGAGCCTTCCAAACGCTGGGCATCCTCCTGGAGCATGTACCCAACACTGTGGTCAAACAGTTCGAGGGAATCCTCATGAGGACATGGTGGAGCTAGGGAAGGAGTCACTGATGACATTGAGCTGAGGGAAGAGGCCGCTGCTTTGCCAGACAAAGCACCCTGGGCATGGGTGAGAGAGGATGAGGAGGATGAGGACGGCTTGGTCATCCACTCGACCAAGTCTTCCGCATGTTGCGGCTCAACATGGCCAGCTGCCGAAAAAAAGGCCAAGCGTGTCCCATGGCCACGTGCTGATGAGGATGCACCGTCTCCACGACCAGCACTAGACACAGAGCCTGCTTGCCCTCTCTTATTGGCTTGTGACTGTCTGCCTCTCCTTCTTGGCCTTCCAGACATACTAATGGCCTGTAGCTGCACTAAGCTGGGATAGAACACCTGTAATTTTCTTCAAGTAGCTTTATATACTGTAACCAGACAAGCCTGCCTGTCAGTAGGAAGATAACAGGAACGGATCTAGCTGAACACTGTGAGCAGGACGCACTGTACTAAATGTAAATAGTCTAGCTGCCTGACCGTGGTACTAATAGGATCAAATAGAACACCTGTAATTTTCTTCAGGTAGCTTTATATACTGTAACCAGACAAGCCTGCCTGTCAGTAGGAAGATAACAGGAACGGATCTAGCTGTACACTGTGAGCAGGACGCACTGTACTAAATGTAAATAGTCTAGCTGCCTGACCGTGGTACTAATAGGATCAAATAGAACACCTGTAATTTTCTTCAGGTAGCTTTATATACTGTAACCAGACAAGCCTGCCTGTCAGTAGGAAGATAACAGGAACGGATCTAGCTGAACACTGTGAGCAGGACACACTGTACTAAATGTAAATAGTCTAGCTGCCTGACCGTGGTACTAATAGGATCAAATAGAACACCTGTAATTTTCTTCAGGTAGCTTTATATACTGTAACCAGACAAGCCTGCCGGTCAGTAGGAATTTAACAGGAACGGATCTAGCTGAACACTGTGAGCAGGACACACTGTACTAAATGTAAATAGTCTAGCTGCCTGACCGTGGTACTAATAGGATCAAATAGAACACCTGTAATTTTCTTCAGGTAGCTTTATATACTGTAACCAGACAAGCCTGCCGGTCAGTAGGAATTTAACAGGAACGGATCTAGCTGAACACTGTGAGCAGGACGCACTGCACTAAATGTAAATAGCAGGAACGGATCTAGCTGAACACTGTGAGCAGGACGCACTGCACTAAATGTAAATAGTCTAGAAGATAACAGGAACGGATCTAGCTGAACACTGTGAGCAGGACGCACTGCATTAAATGTAAATAGTCTAGATAGAAGATAACAGGAACGGATCTAGCTAAACTGAATACAGTGTATATATATATATGCAACACCTGGGATGCATATATATACACAATACACTGTAAGTGCAGCTAACTGACTGACTGTTCTGCCTAATCTATCTAACTCAAATCAAATGACACTGTCTCTCTCTCTCTCTATCTCTCAGCACACCGGAACACACACTACACAGGGCCGCCGTGCAGGCGGCCTTATATAGTGTGGGGTGTGTACTAAATGCCCTGAGCCGTAATTGGCCAAAGCCACCCTGGCTTTGGCCAATTACAGCTCTCTCTACTGACAGCGCTGTGATTGGCCAAGCATGCGGGTCATAGTGCATGCTTGGCCAATCATCAGCCAGCAATGCACTGCGATGCCGCAGTGAATTATGGGCCGTGACGCGCCACACGAATTTAGCGCGAACGGCCCATAACGTTCGCAATTCGGCGAACGATCGAACAGCCGATGTTCGAGTCGAACATGGGTTCGACTCGAACACGAAGCTCATCCCTAATCCAGAGCTATAGACAGCTGAATTTATGTACAGTACATTCCTGACTTTTACTGTATAACTCCATCTTGCTCCCTGTGTTACCATGACTATTTGTATTGACTTTATAGCCATAATATGGAGTTAGATATATTTTTTAAGGCCATATGTTTTAAAGGAAGCCAGGCTTCCCCCTCCCTCTCCCTCTCCCTCTCCATTGATATGTAAATAAACCAGTTGGATAGATTTGGAGCTGAGCAGAGGACAGGAAGTTGGTGGGAGGGGCTTGGGGTCTTTTGAAAGAAGTATGTGGAGAGACAAAGAAGTTGTGTTTGGAAGGATTAAGAGGCAAGTCGTGTGTCGGGAGCTTGAGTACTTTGGAGACGTTTTGAGTTGAACTCTGTTAAAAGAACAATGAAGGACATTACATCTTGACCCCTAAGTTGAGTAACTTGTTTAGTTCACTTACTACTTATATTTGTAGGCATATTTTTGTAAGCTATGAGCTGAGTTGTATTGTGTATCCTACAGTTGTATATGCAGCTTTTCTGTTTAGTAAAGCATTGATACAGTACAGAAGTCTAAGCTTCCTTGGTTTTACTGTAAGAACCTTTAATAGATAAACGCAAGCAAAACATTTGGGGGCTCGTGGCCTGGATTTGCACTAAAAACTCAACTGAAGCAGACCCGTTTTCTGTGGTGTATTTTGTAGTCTGTACTGAAGAAAATGCTGAGTACACCGTTTAGGAAGAGTAAGGCTGCAAAGGTTTCTGGTGTCCAGGAGGAGAAGGCATGTACCTGTAGCGATGGCCCCGTAGGGTTCCTACGTGATACAGCATCCGCACATTTCTCCCTGCTCCCAGGCCTCCATTAGACACATTTCTCAGTCAATGAACAGTCTTTTGCTTGTTTTTGTTGTTTTTATTAGGGGGTTGAACTTGGGCAAAAGGGACATGGGATGCCCATGGGATAAATTGTACTTGTAGAATAAAAGTAACTGCGTCACACTTCTCAGAAGAACAAAATGGCTGACCCTAAACTTGACAGACTTTTGCCTCGGAACACTTCCTCCAGCTCACTTCCTCCAGCACACTACTTCACTGTCCAATTTTAGTAATCCTGTCACACCAGCAGAATATGACTAGGTCTCACTCTAAATAAGTTCCAGTGTCTTTACTTGATGGCCCTTTGTAGGCCGAGGCCTGCAGTACTCCTTTGTGGTAGCAACTGGTTTACTTGAGAAGAATAAATGTAGATGATGGACTACTGATTCCAACAAGCCCGACTTGCAAATCCTGCCCGGCCTCATGGCTGCATCGATTTGACACAAACTTCCACAGTCTCTCCCTCTGGCTCTACATCCAGCTCCCCTGACATGCCTCTTCCAGAGCTTTCCACTGTGCTTTCCACTCACCAACACCTGCCCTGGATCCTTCCTTAATGACTTTACCTCGGACGTGTGCACTAACTGTGTTCTCCAGCTCCTGTTCCAGGACACCTCTCCATGACTGTGTAAGGAGAGGCTCCCTCCCAGCTCCCGAGCTCCCTGTCTGAGGTACACCCCCCCCCCAGAAAGGGGGTTCCCTTAGACATGACATTCTAACACTCCATCATCCAGTTCACCCAGCCTGACAACAGCAGGCTGACCATGGTTTTATATAGGAGGCCTGCCCCGGCCAATCCTACTGTAGTTGGGGATTGGTCAGAGCTGCTCACATGTACCCCATGTCACCCCAGCTCTCTGTCCTGCCCCTTTTCCAGAACATTCTCCCTGGAAACAGAGGAGGCGCCCAAGAGCTGAAGTACATGTCAGTCACCTACTGCTATACTAAACCACTCCCCTGCCCCCAGTTCAAAACAAACAGGCCTAGCTCACAGCATAGGCCTACTTAAATGTACCTGTGCTGGCAGCTTACACAAAAAAACCTTACACTTAGCACCTACCTAAGGTAGAGGGTGCTACACACTCTTCCTACCTGGGCCAGAGATATAGTCAGTGGATGTCTGTTGCAAGGGAGCTGGCGAGGTATGCTTCTCCTTTGAACAGAGCTTGGGGGGGTGGTGTCTCTGATGTTTCCTCAGAATTTTTTTCTCAAAAGTTTTGGGTTCAGTAAGGGAGAGATGCGGGCAGTTGCTGGGTTTGGTTTGCACTTCCTGCATGCTCTACATATTGAATCTGAAAAGAGGGGAAAGGCGGAATTATAAACAAATTTACTGAAGGAGCAGTGGCATCCAAGTGTTTGGCGGACACTGCAAGCAAGGCAAAAGATTTAGAAAGTAGGGTAGTTAAAGTTAAACATGCAGTGGCTTCAAAGCGCGTTCAGACCCCTGTAAGCAGAGCTGAAGATTTGAATGAGCGGTGTGCAGCCCTCATAAACAAGTCTAGCGATGCCTTAACAAAGGACAAAGGCCCTAAGATTTTAAGCAAATGTAGGACATGTGCCACTGTTATGCCGCGTATACATGGCGGACTTTTCGGCTACAAAAGTCTGACCGTGTGTACGTGGCATTACTTCCCATAAGCTGAGGATTTGATCAGCTGAAATGATGACTGAGTTGAGTTAGATATAAGGAAGGCAAGGCCTATGGTCTCCAAGCAGACACACGTGGATTGATTTACTTAAGGTGGTGGTCCCTAGAGCAGAAATATATGGTATTCCTATACTGACATTGCTTAAGAATAGGGATGAGCTGAACACCCCCCCCCCCCCCCCCCCCGGTTTGGTTCGCAGCAGAACATGAAAACAGGGAAAAAATTTGTTTGAACACGCAAACACCGTCAAAGTCTATGGGACACGAACATGAATAATCAAAAGTGCTAATTTTAAAGGCTTATATGCAAGTTATTGTCATAAAAAGTGTTTGGGGACCCGGGTCCTGCCCCAGGGGACATGTATCAATGCAAAAAAAAGTTTTAAAAACGGCCGTTTTTTCGGGAGCAGTGATTTTAATAATGCTTAAAGTGAAACAATAAAAGTGAAATATTACTCTAAATTTTGTACCTGGGGGTTGTCTATAGTATGCCTGTAAAGTGGTGCATGTTTCCTGTGTTTACAACAGTCCGAGAGCAAAATGACATTTCTAAAGGAAAAAAAGTCATTTAAAAGTACTCGCGGCTATAATGATTTGTCGGTCTCGGCAATACACATAAAAGTCATTGAAAAAAATGGCATGGGATTCCCCCCCAGTCCATTACTAGGCCCTTTGGGTCTGGTATGAATATCAAGGGGAACCCCGAACCAAAATTAAAAAAAAAAAATTGCGTAGGGGTCTCCCCAAATTCCATACCAGGCCCTTCAGGCGTGGACCAGACCCTTTAGGTCTGGTATGAATTTTCAGGGGAACCCCGTGCCAAAGTTTAAAAAAAAATGGCATGGCGGCCCCTCCAAAAATCCATACCAGACCCTTATCCGAGCACGCAACCTGGCAGGCTGCAGAAAAAGAGGGGGGGAAGAGAGAGCACCCCCCCTCCTGAACCATACCAGGCCACATGCCCTCAACATGGGGAGGGTGCTTTGGGGTAGCCTCATCCCCACAACCCTTGCCCGGTGTTCGTGGGGGTCTGTCGCATTTTTTTTTCTTTTTCGGTCCGTCGGTGGAGCAAGAGAAGAAGAAGACTTCATGGGACATTTTAATTTTTTTTTATTTTTTAATAAAGGACTTGTCCCAAGCCGTGTCATGTCATTTTTACCATTTTCACACTTTTTTTGTGAAATGGTAGGGGTACATTTGTACCCTGTTACCATTTCACACAGGGGGAGAGGCCCGGGATCTGGGGGTCTCCTTGTTAAAGGGGGCTTCCAGATTCCAATAAGTCCCCCGCCCGCAGACCCCCACAACCACAGGGCAAGGGTTGTGGGGATGAGGCCCTTGTCCCCATCAACATGGGGACACAGTGCTTTGGGGGGCTACCCCAAAACACCCTCCCCATGTTGAGGGCATGTGGCCTGGTATGGTTCAGGAGGGGGGGTGCTCTGTTGTCCCCCCTCTTTTCCTGCGGCCTGCCAGGTTGGGTGCTCAGATAAGGGTCTGGTATGGATTTTGAAGGGGACCCCCATGCCATTTTTGTTTTAAATTTGGTGCGGGGTTCCCCTTAATATCCATACCAGACCTGAAGGGCCTGGTATAGAATTTGGGGGACCCCCACGCAATTTTTTTTTTATTTTGGTTCGGGGTTCCCCTTAATATTTATACCAGACCCAAAAGGCCTGATAATGGACTGTGGGGGAATCCCATGCCATTTTTTTCAATTACTTTTATGTGTATTGCCGGGACCGATAATTCATTATAGAGGCAAATACTTTTAAATGACTTTTTACTTTAGAAATGTAATTTTGCTCTCGGACTGTTGTAAACACGGGAAACATGCGCCACTTTACAGGCATACTATAGACACCCCCCGGTACGAAATTTAAAGGAATATTTCACTTTTATTGTTTTACTTTAAGCATTATTAAAATCACTGCTCCCGAAAAAACACCCATTTTTAAAACTTTTCTTTGCATTGATACATGTCCCCTGGGGCAGGACCCAGGTCCCCAAAAACTTTCTATGGCAACACCATGCATATAAGCCTTTAAAATTAGCACTTTTGATTTCTCCCATAGACTTTTAAAGGGTGTTCGGCTTTCGAATTTGCCGCAAACACCCCAAATTGTTCGCTATTCGGAGAACAGGCGAATACCCGATGTTCGAGTCGAACTTAAGTTCGACATGAACATCGGGCTCATCCCTACTTAATAAGTGGAAGCAAGTGGTTGGGAATGGTAGATTCAGTCACATTAAGTGTTTCTGTTGCCATAAACTGGGACATTTTGCTAGAATGTGCCATGCTGCGAAGACTGGACAAAAGCAGGCCTGTGTTCTTCCCAGGACAGCACAGAGAGACATAAAAGAGTATTTGTTGTGTTGGAAGTTAATGCCTTTCCGTGAAAGTGTTTCAAGGCAACAGTGGGCAACCTACAATAGTTTTGCAGTTGGAAATGGGCAGAGAAATGTGAGTAGTGAGCTATGTTTTTGGCACATTTGGAAGGAACATAAAATCTGCTTTGTCTCTTACTCTTTTCAGGTACTGAGCATCAAGAGGTGGAGCAGGCAGAGCAGATGACCATGCTAGATGGGAGGAGGCAAACCAGAAGAGTTCCTGAGGAAGATACGGATGATTACCTGATGGTGGCTGATTTGGAGTGGACTTTCATCTGAGCATATCCTTATGACAAGGGGGGAGGACAAGGGACTTACCTCATCTGGAACTTTCTTTCAACAGACTGTCAAGGACATTGCTGACCCTGCTCAAAAGTAATGTTGCAGCCTTCCAGGGACTTAGTCTGACTGCCCAGAAGATACAGGGGTCGAAAGGGAATTTTTTCCTACCATTTACAATACAGTGGGTTTATTTTGCCCTCTCCTGAACAAAAGGCTTTAGGAGATATTGAAGTTTCCTGTATTATGCCATAATGTCAAGAGGTGGTATGTGTTGCCATGGCTAGTTGTAGTGACTTTATGTTCCATAGTATGGAGTTAGATATAGTTTTGAGACCCTATGTTTTCAAGGGAGGACTGGTCCCCCCCCCCCCCTCCATTGACATGTACAGTAAATAAACCAGTTTGATAGGTTTTGGAGCTGAGCAGAGGACAGGAAGTTGGTGTATACAGGAAGTTGGTGGGAGGGTCTTGGGAAATTTTGAAAGAAGAACATGATCGGACAAAGAAGTTGTGTTTGAAAGGACAAAGAGGCAAGACATGTGTATTGGAAGCTCGAGAACTATGGAGACGTTTTGAGTTGGGAAAAAGAACGATGAAGGACATTACATCTTGACCCCTAAGTTGAGTAACTTGTTTAGTTTACTTATTGCTTATATTTGTAGGCATATTTTTGTAAGCTATGAGTTGTGTTGTATTGTATATCCTACAGTTGTATGTGCAGCTTTTCTGTGTAGTAAAGCATTGATACACTACAGTCTTTATTATTATTTATTATAATTATTATACAGGATTTATACAGCGCCATCAGTTTGAGCAGCGCTTTACAACATGACGGCAGACAGTACACTTACAATATGACTAAAACAGCTAGAAAAATGGACTTTATAGGCACACGGGTATATTGACTATAAAAGATAAAAATAATTTTATTGAGTTACAGTCTACATAAATAGAAACAATTAATATATATAACATAGTCCATAAAGGAAAATTATTTTTGTATGTGCTTAGTATTTCCTACCCTGCATACAACCGAAATACCACTTATTGTAACATATATATAATCAAGCGTTTATAGACAAAAGGGGAACAATTTCCCAAGTCAATGTTACGATTGTGGATGTAAGCTGGTAGATTGTGGGTCAGGTTGTAGGTCCGGGTAGGAGTTTTTCTTATTAGCTTAACATGTCTACTGGCACGTGGCTATAGCCGATCCTTACTACATCAGGCCTATAACAAAGCTGTACACAAATCACGCAATGACCTTTTATACAAAACTAAGACCCCTTTGAAAGAACCCACTGTCAGATTAATTAACCAATTCTCATCCCACCACGAGGATATCAGAAAAATTATGGGTGCGCACTGGCATCTTCTACAAGAAGACCCAATTCTAAGAAAATACATTAGTACGCATCCAGAAATTGTATTCAGATGTGCTAACTCTCTCAGAGACAGACTTGTATCCAGTCATTATACCGTTCAGAATTTGCCTGTGCCCAGGCTGCCCCTGGGCACATCACGTTGTGGCCACTGCACATTCTGCCCATGGATACTACCTGGACGTAAAATCTCACTCCCCAATGGTGAAGCTTACTATCCAAAGTTTTCCGCCACATGCAGTACACAAGGCGTGGTATACCTCATGACGTGTAAATGTGGGGCCTTTTACGTGGGGAAGACAGCCAGACAGTTGAGACAGAGGATCAATGACCACCTATATTATTCGGGGAATGGCAAAATGCTTACTCCCATTAGACCTTTACCACCGTTTTGATATTTACTCTGTCTCCTTTACTGTTCTGGCCGTCGTCCCCAAAAATCCCAGAGGGGGTGAGTGGGATTAGTTTATTCTGCAGAGGGAGAGTTTATGGATAGAGCTCCTTAATGCGACTCGAGCACCTGGACTAAATGAGACCCAGTCTTATAAGCCCTTTCTTTAAAATACCCTCCTCTACCAGACACTTTCCTCCCTGCGGAACGGGATTGTTTCACACCTCCTAGACATGGAAAAAATTCCTGTTCAATTTTATTCAGAAAAAATACCAATAATTGCATATATATTTTCCTATTCCTTATCACCATTTGTCCTATACAACCAATATACCAACAATTTACTTGTCCCATGCAATATAGATTTTGTTTGAAAAATAAATATGCATTATTAACCAACCTAATATTATATTCCCACGCTAATTCAAAACAAGCAATTGACCATGAATAAGGTTATTCGTTTTACAAATGTGTCTCCTCGGTCCATGAATCTACTACTTACCTTATCATAGAATGTATATGATGATACCAATATTAATTTTACATTATGAATTCTTATAAGTATGTTTATTTTGTATCTTATACTTATTATACTGTTTATTTTATCTGTACAATGTGTAATATTACTGTCTGCTCCATCCCCATTTACAGTCCCATGTCATTCCCCTGGTTCTGGTCGCCTGGATGGCTCAATGGTTCTTGGCCGGGTAATTCGTCCGCACAGCGCCGCACATCCGGTTCCTACCTCTGACCGGATGTGCGGCGATTGACGGGGGGCACGGGGCTCCCATTGGCACCTGCAATGTCCCCGCCTTTGCCACTGTCGCGTTGGCCGATTGCCGCCGTGTCATCGGCTTTGCCCGGCACATGCGCAGCGGCCAGCTAGCTCCATCGCCGCCGCCTGGCACATGCGCAGTGGCCAGTGGTCGGACCGAGATGTGCCACGCCCACATGGGCCTGGCTCATTTCCGGTGGGGGGACTTATTAAAAGCACACACGGCTCTGCTGTACTGTCAGCAGATGTTGTCTTACTACCAGGAAATGCACCCTACTCTACAGCCATCCCAAAGCAAATTTAAGGTAAGCTACTAATATTAACACATGCTGCCCTATTAATCCTGATCCTTACTGCTGGATCCCAAGTATCAGAAGGCTAGACACTTTTGTCTGTTTGTTATCCTACAGATAACGGTTCCCTCAAATCATCAACTTAATGCTTTCTACAAGATTTTTCATCACTAACCAACACAGGTCTGCCTTTCACTGGGGATACCTGGCTGCAGGGGCGTCGCTAGGGGGTGGCTTTTGGGGCTATAGCCCCGAATCTGGGGCCAATAGCCCCGAGTCTCTGCAAGGGTCCCCAAGGGTAGGGGAGGCTCTCTGGGGACCCTGATGCAAGGGAGAGGCTCTCTGGGGACCCTAATGTAAGGGGGGCTCTCTGGGAACCCTGATGTAAGTGGGGGCCCTCTGGGTACCCTGATGAAAGGGGGAGGCTCTCTGAGGACTCTGATGTAAGGAGGAGGCTCTCTGGGGAACCTGATATAAGGGGGGCTCTCTGGGGACCCTGATGTAAGGGGGCTCTCTGGGGACTCTGATGTAAGTGGGGGGCTCTCTGGGGATATATATACACACACACGTATATTACTGTATATACATGTGTATGCTCGCCCAAGTGTATGACTTTCTTTACTTTCTTTACTTTACTTTTCTTTACTACGCTGCTATGGGCTCTAGCCCCAGATCTTTTGTAGACCTAGCAACGCCCCTGCCTGGCTGTTTTGATGGTGCTTAACAGCGTCTTGTTTTCACTGCTACTTTTCTAAATAATCAGCTACCCTGTCCATCAGCTGAGATATTATACCTATATAATATAATATATAATTTTCATCGTACCTGACTTTTGTATGGTAAGCTGTGTGTGTTTCTTTGGTCCCTTCTTAATATGTTCTTTGAACTTTTTTTTTTTGCTGTACCTATTAATATACTGAATCCCCTTGTTTCTCCTTATACCCACTATGTCCTCATTTTATTATACTAAAAAATCTCCCCATGTATTTCTTATGAATTTACCCTTGGAAATTCCTCCCTTTGGGGACAAATTAGTTACTCTACCTAGTGAATTTTGGAGAAACTTAAGATCAACCCTATAGTAAATGTTATAAAATCCATCCTTTAATATACATATTTGGACAATATAGGTTCCCCATTTACCTTGCTCTACCGTTCGGCTCCCAGGTGACCAATTCCTTTATGGGGTTCCCATGCGACCGTCATATCTGGTTGGAGCATATTGCATATCATCTTTGCTTGTATAAATGTTTTTATACCTTATTTTGAGATATGTTTTTATGTATACATGTATTACACTATTGATGTGTCTTTATGTATATCCAGCAGAAAAATTTCCTATCTCCTGAAGAAGCATTGTCCATACGCGCAACAAGTTGAGCTACTAAAAAAAACTCCTACCCGGACCTACAACCTGACCCACAATCTACCAGCTTACATCCACAATCGTAACACTGATGTCGGCTAATGGGAGTAAGCATTTTGCCGTTCCCCCGAATAATATAGGTGGTCATTGATCCTCTGTCTCAACTGTCTGGCCGTCTTCCCCACGTAAAAGGCCCCACAGTTACACGTCATGAGGTATACCACGCCTTGTGTACTGCATGTGGCGGAAAACTTGGATAGTAAGCTTCACCTTTGGGGAGTGAGATTTTACGTCCAGGTAGTATCCATGGGCAGAATGTGCAGTGGCCACAACGTGATGTGCCCAGGGGCAGCCTGGGCACAGGCAAATTCTGAACGGTATAATGACTGGATACAAGTCTGTCTCTGAGAGAGTTAGCACGTCTGAATACAATTTCTGGATGCATACTAATGTATTTTCTTAGAATTGTGTCTTCTTGTAGAAGATGCCAGTGCACACCCATCATTTTTCTGATATCCTCGTGGTGGGATGAGAATTTGGTAATTAATCTGACAGTGGGTTCTTTCAAAGGGGTCTTAGTTTTGTATAAAAGGTCATTGCGTGATTTGTGTATAGCTTTGTTATAGGCCTGACGTAGTAAGGATCGGCTATAGCCAGGTGCCAGTAGACATGTTGAGCTAATAAGAAAAACTCCTACCCGGACCTACAACCTGACCCACAATCTACCAGCTTACATCCACAATCGTAACATTGACTTGGGAAATTGTTCCCCTTTTGTCTATAAACGCTTGATTATATATATGTTACAATAAATGGTATTTCGGTTGTATGCAGGGTAGGAAATACTAAGCACAGACAAAAAAAATTCTCCTTTATGGACTATGTTATATATATTAATTGTTTCTATTTATGTAGACTGTAACTCAATAAAATTATTTTTATCTTTTATAGTCAATATACCCGTGTGCCTATAAAGTCCATTTTTCTAGCTGTTTTAGTCATATTGTCCCATTACCGGGACGTTGGCACACTTTTATAGATGTACCTACAGTGTCACCCTGTTATCAGGTACACCTGCTTTTGGGAATTTCTCCAGTACACTTACAAAACAAATCAATACAGGAGGGATCAGAGGGCCCTGCTCGTTAGAGCTTACATTCTAGAAGGGAGGGTCAAGTGGAAACAAAATGTAATAACTGTGGGGGGGTGAGCTGATGGAGAAAATGAAAGAACAGTTGTTAGGTGTGGGTAGGGTAGGCTTCTCTGAAGAGAAGGGTGTTTCAGGGATTGTCTAACAGCTAATAGAGTAGGAGATAAGCAGACAGATCGGGGTAGGGCATTCCATAGGATTGGAGAGGCTTGGGAAAAGTTCTGGAGGCGAGCATGGGAGGAGGTGACAAGGGAGCTAGAGAGCAGGAGGTCTTGACAGGAACGAAGAGTACGAGTAGGTTGGTATTTAGAGACTAGGCTAGTGATGTAGCTGGGGGCTAGATTGTGGATGGCTTTGTATGTAGTTGTTAGTATTTTGAATTTAATTTGTTGGGTGAGCGGAAGCCAGTGGAGGGATTGACAGAGAGGGGTAGCAGACACAGAGCGATTGGTAAGGCGGATGAGTCTGGCGGCAGCATTCATGATGGATTGAAGAGGTGAAAGACTATGTAGAGGTAAGCCAATGAGAAGGGAGTTGCAGTAGTCGAGGCGAGAGATGACCAGCGAGTGAATTAAGAACTTTGTTGTGTCATTGGTTAGAAAGGGGTGTATTTTGGAGATGTTGCGGAGGTTGAGGCGGCAAGATTTAGACAGTGATTGGACGTGGTGCTTAAAGGAGAGTTCAGAGTCCAGGACTACACCTAGAGCCCTGGCATGTGGGGATGGGCTTATAGTTGTGCCATCGATTTTGACAGAGAGATCAGGGAAAGGGGCACATGGAGGATGAAAAATTATAAGTTCGGTTTTGGATAGATTGAGTTTGAGGAAGTGGTGTGACATCCAGACTGATATATCTGATAATAAATTAGTGATACGTGAGGAGACAGAGGGAGTGTGCTGAGGGGTAGAGAAATAGATTTGGGTGTCGTCAGTGTAGAGGTGATATTGGAAGCCATGGGAGGCTATCAGCTGACCCAGGGAGGAGGTGTAGATTGAAAATAGGAAAGGTCCAAGAACAGAACCTTGTCTAAGTCTAAGCTTCCTTGGTTTTACCGCACGAACCTTTAATAGATAAACGCAAGTAAAACACTCCCCCACCTTCTGATGCTCCCTATAGATTCCTGACTTGTGTTGAAGGACTTTCATGGGCAAATGTAGGACATTTTTGACATCAGTTTGAGGTGCTTCTGAAATCATTCAGAATTCATTGACAGGTGCATTGGACCTTGATAGGGAAATTCATATTTCATATCCCTTATTAATGTTGGCCTCACATATATCTAATAAAGCCACTAATATCCTGGTTATTCTAGTTACCTTAAATGACTCATAGCAAAGGAATGTCATTATAAACTGACTATGTGTACAAACCAGCCCACTCTCCTTTCAGGAATGTGCCATTTTCCTTAGAATGTCATATTGCCCTAAGGGGGATTTACATTAAAGTCCTCTATATAACACACAGCTTGTAATATCTGTATCACCTCAGAGCTGCCATCAAGCCTGCATCTGTGATCGCCTGTGTGCCATGCCATATAATGGGAGGACCCATGGCGGGTCATAGGTCATACTTATAAGCATTTCTGTGATCACTCTTTGTACATATCTAATACAACCCCAAAAACTTAAATGATCACATCTTCATGGTATAACAGACCTGCAGTTGACCTTCTTCTTCCCTGCTTTAGCTGTGTTTGCATTCCCACAGGCTTGTATAGGGCAGCATTTTTCAAACAAGGTGCTAGGGTGTACCTAACAATTGCCCCAAATTGCGCAAATATAGTGTGACATAAAATATTGCAATGACCACTATTTCATTCTCTATGGTCTCTACTAAAAATATACAGTATCTCACAAAAGTGGGTACACCCCTTGGTCACATTTTTTGTAAATATTCTATTCTATCTTTTCATGTGACAACACTGAAGAAATGACACTTTTCTACAATGTAAAGTAGTGAGTGTACAGCTTGTATAACAGTGTAAATTTGCTGTCCCCTCAAAATAACTCAACACACAGCCATTCATGTCTAAACCGCTGGCAACAAAAGTGAGTACACCCCTAAGTGAAAATGACCAAATTGGGCCCAATTAGCCATTTTCCCTCTGCGGTGTCATGTGACTTGTTAGTGTTACAAGGTCTCAGGTGTGAATTGGGAGCAGGTGTGTTAAATTTGGTGTTATCGCTCTCACTCTCTCATACTGGTCACTGGAAGTTTATAATGGCATCTCATGGCAAAGAACTCTCTGAGGATCTGAATAAAAAAATTGTTGTTCTACATAAAGATGGCCTAGGCTATAAGAAGATTGCCAAGACCCTGAAACTGAGCTGCAGCACGGTGGCCAAGACCATACAGCGGTTTACCAGGACAGGTTCCACTCAGAACAGGCCTGGCCATGGCCGACCAAAGAAGTTGAGGTCACATGCTCAGCGTCATATCCAGAGGTTGTCTTTGGGAAATATGACGTATGAATGCTGCCAGCATTGCTGCAGAGGTTGAAGGGGTGGGGGGTCAGCCTGTCAGTGCTCAGACCATACACCGCACACTGCATCAAATTGGTCTGTATGGCTGTCATCCCAGAAGGAAGCCTCTACTAAAGATGATGCACAAGGAAGCCCGCAAACAGTTTGCTGAAGACAAGCAGACTAAGGACATGGATTACTGGAACGATATCCTGTGGTCTGATGAGACCAAGATAAACTTATTTGGTTCAGATGGTGACAAGCGTGTGTGGAGGCAACCAGGTGAGGAGTACAAAGACAAGTGTGTCTTGTCTACAGTCAAGCATGGTGGTGGGAGTGTCATGGTCTGGGGCTGCATGAGTGCTCCCATCACTGGGGAGCTACAGATCATTGAGGGAACCATGAATACCAACATGTACTGTGACATACTGAAGCAGAACCTGTTTCCCTCCCTCCGGAGACTGGGCCGCAGGGCAGTATTCCAACATGATAACGACCCCAAACACACCTCCAAGACGACCACTGCCTTGCTAAAGAAGCTGAGGGTAAAGGAGATGGACTGGCCAAGCATGTCTCCAGACCTAAACCCTTCAAACGGAAGGTGGAGGAGAACAAGGTCTATAACGTCCACCAGCTCCGTGATGTCATCATGGAGGAGGGGAAGAGGATTCCAGTGACAACCTGTGAAGCTCTGGTGAACTCCATGCCCAAGAGGGTTGAGGCAGTGCTGGAAAATAATGGTGGCCACACAAAATATTGACACTTTGGGCCCAATTTGGACATTTTCACTTAGGGGTGTACTGACTTTTGTTGCCAGCGGTTTAGACATTAATGGCTGTGTAAATAAACAGTATATAAGACATACATATGATAATAGATGGTCATATACCAAAACAGCGCTAGGTTGAACATAAACAGAAGTGTGGCCAACTACACACATAAAAAGTCCATAAGACTAGTGCAGTATCAGTTGTGATTCAGAGAGTGTTCGAGTAGATCCTAGAGCATGTCACAGCGTGCACCTTCCACCGAACATTCCAAATCCACCATATGTGAACACACTCCCCTTCGGGGGTCAAACTCACCAGAACTTTAAAAATCAAAGCATCCAATTTTAAGAGATATTCTGGACCACCTCAATACAGCACTTCTCTGGGCAATAGGGAGATGCAGGGGCTCCAAACCATTCAAAAAACGAGATAAGGCATATATAGCGTAATTCCGTTTTATTAATGATAAACACCATAACCACCTCCCCAATGCTAACAACGTACCAGATTGTAATAAAAACAGAGCAGATTAAATTAATATGCACCGCACCGTGGCCGTTTGGAACCGGTCTCCGCAGTATACAGAGCGGTGATAACTTCCTTGTTCCGGGTCCGACCTCGATGGAGCGCAAACGTCACTTCCTGCGTCGTGTAAGCCACGCCCTGACGCGTTTCGTCATATCCTGACTTCGACAGAGGGCGTGGCTACACGACTAAACGTACGGGCTTAAATTCTCACGTCTCTTACCTCCGCATCCAATCACAGCCTCAGGGGGTTGACAGGTGCACGTCAACCTCACCAAGGAAACAGCGAAAGTATTCAACAGGAGGGGGAGAGGGACAAAAAGCCTCATATTGCACTTCATACCATACGATTACCATAACAACAGTAAACAATAAAGAGTCTTATAACGGCTGCAGACCCGCATTCAAAACAAACTATCTTTAACATACTCATGTCTGTAGATTCTATTTTAACCCATTACAGGCGATAATATGTCAGTACGATATTATATAATAAAACATACATGCTCTATTTATCATATTACGATCATTACATGTAAGAGATGAGCTAAACATGGTAGTCTAAAAACAGCTTATTACAAGTAGTCATAAAACCTCTACAGTAAAAAAGATAAAAAAGATAAAATTACTCAGAGAAAGTGCCACTCACAGAGAGTCAAAGTTATGTATATAAAACTATATAAAATAGCATATATATAAGAGAATTAGTATATCAAAAACTCAAATAAATATGAAAAAACAAATATTAAAATTAATGTCTAAAAAGAAGTAATAAATCCACACTCCCCTGACATGGCCCTAATCACAGACCCATTCTTACTCAATAGTCACTTATAAAACAATTAATGTCCAGATCGACATTTAACCCCTTTGGCGCTAAAGTGTCTGCCAAGAATATCCACTGGGTCTCCCTCTTGGATAGATCTCTAACCAGATTGGAGCCCCTCCACTTGGGCTTAAGGTGGTCTATGCCCCAAAATTTTAAACCTGAGGGGTCCCGATTATGTTTCAATTTAAAATGGAGCGAGACATTATGGTCTTTAAAACCCAATTTTATATTCGTTATATGTTCTGCAATTCTAATTTTTAGCAGTCTCTTTGTTCGTCCTATATACATAAGACCACATGGACATTGCAGAGCATATACTACATGGGAGGTGTTACACGTGATGAATTCCTTGATATCAAATTCTCTATTGTTAGAGGTCGATATAAACCTATCTAGGATATGACGAAATGCGTCAGGGCGTGGCTTACACGACGCAGGAAGTGACGTTTGCGCTCCATCGAGGTCGGACCCGGAACAAGGAAGTTATCACCGCTCTGTATACTGCGGAGACCGGTTCCAAACGGCCACGGTGCGGTGCATATTAATTTAATCTGCTCTGTTTTTATTACAATCTGGTACGTTGTTAGCATTGGGGAGGTGGTTATGGTGTTTATCATTAATAAAACGGAATTACGCTATATATGCCTTATCTCGTTTTTTGAATGGTTTGGAGCCCCTGCATCTCCCTATTGCCCAGAGAAGTGCTGTATTGAGGTGGTCCAGAATATCTCTTAAAATTGGATGCTTTGATTTTTAAAGTTCTGGTGAGTTTGACCCCCGAAGGGGAGTGTGTTCACATATGGTGGATTTGGAATGTTCGGTGGAAGGTGCACGCTGTGACATGCTCTAGGATCTACTCGAACACTCTCTGAATCACAACTGATACTGCACTAGTCTTATGGACTTTTTATGTGTGTAGTTGGCCACACTTCTGTTTATGTTCAACCTAGCGCTGTTTTGGTATATGACCATCTATTATCATATGTATGTCTTATATACTGTTTATTTATATTGATTTGCTTTTTTAAACAGCTGCTTTTCTTGTTCTCCTTACCCTTGGTTTTTATATCTTTATTGCAGAGGGTCAGGTAGATAGCTCTTTGTATGTCCTTTTATCTGCTGAAGGATCTAGATTAATGTGGTTAAGAGGTTCTGTGGCGCTGAGTGGTGTACTATAGGCCGAAATTTACACTGTTCTGTGATATTTTTATATATTTTTTTCTCAGCAGCCATGGACGCCTTACAGTTTCTCAGTAGTAGGAATATCGACATCAGTAATGTTTTTGCGATTAATGAGCAGACTACTGCACAATTGAATACTAATGGATTACTAACTGCCTTGGGAAATGTGTTGGAAAGACAGGTCCGTACATGGTGGGATATCTGTACGTTTGAACAATATATTAAAGAAAAGATCATTGTCAGAAGTTTAAGGTGGGATGTAGTCCCGCAGGATGGACTAGATGACCCTGAGTCTATGAAAGAGTGGTACGAGTTCTTTACCACTATGGGGTTCAAGCTACAGGATCTAGTATTAGCGCGGAAACGTAAGAAAATGGCTATGTTGGAGGCTAGGATCAATGATCTTAGGCTACAACTTGAGCCCCTAAAAGATTCGCAGCAGGTTATTGATTTTAACACCCGAATAAAAAAGAAGCTGGAGAAAATTGATAAGGATACACAGAAAAAGAAAACCAAGAAATTCCACAGAGATTTGGGAGATTTTAGATCTGAGTCTGTGTACTTGTGGCAACAGACTAAAACTCCTGGTAATATTGAGAGGAATGAAGGAAATGTCCAAACTGAATGTCCAGAGGGCTCACCTAATAATGTGCCCCCTGCCACCCCCAGGAATGGCGATAATGGAAGGGGAGTGGGCTCTAATCGACAATTAAGGGATCCCACAATCCCTGTCAGGAATGATACTGATTATGGGAGAAATAGTGCTAGGAGGAGGGGTCCTGTCAATCCCCAGTACCATGCACCCCCGGATAATTATTATCAGGTTCCTACTCACAATAGGTTTGATGCTCTAAGGGATAATGTGGATAGAGGGAGTTATCAATCCCCCCGTCCTTTTTTAGGGAGAGGCAGAGGATGGCAG
This sequence comes from Aquarana catesbeiana, assembly GCF_042186555.1. Lineage (NCBI taxonomy): Eukaryota > Metazoa > Chordata > Amphibia > Anura > Ranidae > Aquarana > Aquarana catesbeiana. Next base: position 9,739,014 of record NC_133328.1, on the reverse strand, counting down.
AAACGTGGTCGGGGGTACCCCCAGCGGAGAGGGAGACCACCAGCACGACCGCAGCCGGGTCAACTGTATCAAGAACCCCAATGGAGGGAGTATCCACAATGGGAAAGGAATTATCCCGACTATCCTCGGCAAAGGAGAGAAGAACAAGGGGATGCAGGGCTGGGAGAAGGGCCCAAAAAAAGAAGGAGAGAACAGGAGTAGGGGGTATCTTTAATCTGAGTAATGTTACCTTGACTCATAAGGAAACCAATATTCTTCATCTGGGCTTGAAGTGCGGCCTGAAAAGGCCGATCAATAAATTTGATGTTTTTATTGACATACACAAATACATTAGAAAGGTCAATATGAAAAAGTATTTCCTAAATAAAAATTCCCAACCTGTTAGTGCGGTGGCCTCGGCTCCTATAGATAGTGGACTGAGGAACAAGTCACTGTTTAACCCTGTTAATGGAGCAAATCAGCAAATTGAGGTGTTCAAGGGGTTAGTTATACGGGATTTGGAGCATTTAGTCCCCAAAAAGAATGTTAACCCGCACCACATTTTAGATGGTATAACTATGTTGGAAGAAAGGAAGGATGTAGTTATTAGACCCGCGGACAAGGGGGGAGGGGTTGTGATTTTAAACAAAGAATTCTACCATGACCAATTGATGGAAATGTTGAGTGATGAAAGCACCTATGTGAGATTAGAGAAAGATCCCACTGTACAATATACCAAGGATTTGAAGTGTCTGGTTGACATGGGATACTCAATGGGCGTGCTGTCAAATCGAGAGAAGAGATATCTCGTACCAAGTGCCAGTAGAATACCCACAATCTACACCCTCCCAAAGATTCATAAAGACGCACAGAATCCCCCTGGGAGGCCGATTGTTAATGGGATTGGGTCAATTACATCCCGGATGGGCCAGTATCTGGACCGTTTCCTGCAAGAGAGTGTCAAACGGACTAGGGCATACCTGAGGGATACAAAAAGTCTGTTACAGATTTTGCAGCAGATTGATTTAACAGACAGGCAGGAACTTTATCTGGTAACAGCGGATGTGGCATCTCTTTATTCAATTATTCAACATGATGATGCCCTCCTGGCTCTAAATTGGGCGATTTGCCAGAGAGATGATCTTCCGCACAACCAAAAAATGTTTATACGAAACGCCCTAGATTTTTGTCTGAGCCATAATTTCTTTTGGTACAATAGCCAGTTTTATTCCCAATGTAGAGGTGTTGCTATGGGGGCAAAATTTGCCCCCAGTATAGCAAACCTGTTTATGGGAGAGTGGGAGGACAAGATCGTTTTTTCAGTTGCTCGTCCGCAGCTCCTAGTATATAAAAGATACATAGATGACCTGTTTTTTATCTGGGAGGGATCCATGGACTCTCTACAGGGATTTCTTAGTGAACTTAATTTGAATACGAAAAGTATCAAACTGACTAGTGAATATAGCCAGAGTGATATTCATTTTTTGGATATCACTATTTTCAGACAGGGAAACAGTTTGGGGACTAAGGTATACTTCAAGCCCACCGATTCTAATAGTTACTTGCCCACTAACAGTGGACACCACCCTATGTGGCTCAAGAACATTCCCAAGGGCCAGATAGCTAGAGTAAGAAGAAATTGCTCAAATGAGACTGACTTTCTGTTACAGGCTCAGATTATTAAGAAGAGATTTATTGAAAAAGGGTATCTAGAAAAGACCCTGGATGCTACGATTCAAGAGGTGGCTCTGGTACCGAGAGAGTCGTTTTTGGAGGAATCTCGGCCCTCTCGAAACAATGATGCCCAGGAGTGGAGCTTTATTTCAGGCTTCCACTCTCAATATAGAGAGGTGGAAAATATCTTTGCTACCCATTGGCATGTCCTACTGATGGACAAAATACTACATTCAGTGTTACCTCCCAAACCAGGTTTTATTTACAAAAAGGCATTAAGCTTCTCTGATAAAATAGTGAAAAAAATACTGGACCCTCCTGCGAGGCCCCCTACTTTTTGGGAGAGAGATGGGTTCTTCAGTTGCAGGAAATGTAAAGCCTGCAAAGAAGTGAACAGGCCATTGAGGGCCCTAGATAGGTTTATATCGACCTCTAACAATAGAGAATTTGATATCAAGGAATTCATCACGTGTAACACCTCCCATGTAGTATATGCTCTGCAATGTCCATGTGGTCTTATGTATATAGGACGAACAAAGAGACTGCTAAAAATTAGAATTGCAGAACATATAACGAATATAAAATTGGGTTTTAAAGACCATAATGTCTCGCTCCATTTTAAATTGAAACATAATCGGGACCCCTCAGGTTTAAAATTTTGGGGCATAGACCACCTTAAGCCCAAGTGGAGGGGCTCCAATCTGGTTAGAGATCTATCCAAGAGGGAGACCCAGTGGATATTCTTGGCAGACACTTTAGCGCCAAAGGGGTTAAATGTCGATCTGGACATTAATTGTTTTATAAGTGACTATTGAGTAAGAATGGGTCTGTGATTAGGGCCATGTCAGGGGAGTGTGGATTTATTACTTCTTTTTAGACATTAATTTTAATATTTGTTTTTTCATATTTATTTGAGTTTTTGATATACTAATTCTCTTATATATATGCTATTTTATATAGTTTTATATACATAACTTTGACTCTCTGTGAGTGGCACTTTCTCTGAGTAATTTTATCTTTTTTATCTTTTTTACTGTAGAGGTTTTATGACTACTTGTAATAAGCTGTTTTTAGACTACCATGTTTAGCTCATCTCTTACATGTAATGATCGTAATATGATAAATAGAGCATGTATGTTTTATTATATAATATCGTACTGACATATTATCGCCTGTAATGGGTTAAAATAGAATCTGCAGACATGAGTATGTTAAAGATAGTTTGTTTTGAATGCGGGTCTGCAGCCGTTATAAGACTCTTTATTGTTTACTGTTGTTATGGTAATCGTATGGTATGAAGTGCAATATGAGGCTTTTTGTCCCTCTCCCCCTCCTGTTGAATACTTTCGCTGTTTCCTTGGTGAGGTTGACGTGCACCTGTCAACCCCCTGAGGCTGTGATTGGATGCGGAGGTAAGAGACGTGAGAATTTAAGCCCGTACGTTTAGTCGTGTAGCCACGCCCTCTGTCGAAGTCAGGATATGACGAAACGCGTCAGGGCGTGGCTTACACGACGCAGGAAGTGACGTTTGCGCTCCATCGAGGTCGGACCCGGAACAAGGAAGTTATCACCGCTCTGTATACTGCGGAGACCGGTTCCAAACGGCCACGGTGCGGTGCATATTAATTTAATCTGCTCTGTTTTTATTACAATCTGGTACGTTGTTAGCATTGGGGAGGTGGTTATGGTGTTTATCATTAATAAAACGGAATTACGCTATATATGCCTTATCTCGTTTTTTGAATGGTTTGGAGCCCCTGCATCTCCCTATTGCCCAGAGAAGTGCTGTATTGAGGTGGTCCAGAATATCTCTTAAAATTGGATGCTTTGATTTTTAAAGTTCTGGTGAGTTTGACCCCCGAAGGGGAGTGTGTTCACATATGGTGGATTTGGAATGTTCGGTGGAAGGTGCACGCTGTGACATGCTCTAGGATCTACTCGAACACTCTCTGAATCACAACTGATACTGCACTAGTCTTATGGACTTTTTATGTGTGTAGTTGGCCACACTTCTGTTTATGTTCAACCTAGCGCTGTTTTGGTATATGACCATCTATTATCATATGTATGTCTTATATACTGTTTATTTATATTGATTTGCTTTTTTAAACAGCTGCTTTTCTTGTTCTCCTTACCCTTGGTTTTTATATCTTTATTGCAGAGGGTCAGGTAGATAGCTCTTTGTATGTCCTTTTATCTGCTGAAGGATCTAGATTAATGTGGTTAAGAGGTTCTGTGGCGCTGAGTGGTGTACTATAGGCCGAAATTTACACTGTTCTGTGATATTAATGGCTGTGTGTTGAGTTATTTTGAGGTGACAGCAAATTTACACTGTTATACAAGCTGTACACTCACTACTTTACATTGTAGCAAAGTGTCATTTCTTCAGTGTTGTCACATGAAAAGATAGAAGAAAATATTAACAAAAAATGTGAGGGGTGTACTCACTTTTGAGAGATACTGTGTGTATATATATATATATATATATATATATATATATATATATATATATATATATATATATATATATATATATATAATGTTTGGGGGTTCTAAGTATTTCTACTTGTAAGCAACAAATATCAGAAAAAGGGTGAGTGGTTAAAAAAAAGTTTTGTTTTTTTTTATTGGCTTTTTTTTTTACTATTTTGAGCCAGTTTTCCTTAGATAATAAAAAATAAATAAATCAGGAGATATCCATTACCATTTTCCACCAAGAGAAAGCCCAATCTTTTCAGGAAAAGCATGGTATAATCCACCTGGATGCACAAAGTAGTTGGTGGTGATATGTACAGTTTTATTAACACATGTCAAAAATGTGCCTAGGCATTAAGATTTGTTTTACCCTAAGGCCGCGTACACACGACCGGACTTTTCGGCATCAAAGGTCCGACGGAACGAATCCGTCGGACAATTCGATCGTGTGTGGGCTTCATCGGACCTTTTCTGTCGAAAAATCTGACTAACTTTAAAATAGAACATGTTTCAAATCTTTTCAAATGACTCAATTCGTATCGAAAAATCCGTTAGTCTGTATGTCAGTCCGACGGACCAGAAACGACGCTAGGGCAGCTATTGGCTACTGGCTATGAACTTCCGTATTCTAGTCCGGTCGTACGTCATCACATTCGAAACGATCGCAGACTTTTGTGTGATTGTGTGTAGGCAAGTCCGTTTCGTTGGAACTCCGTCGGAACTCCGTCGAAAAGTCCTTCGGAGTTCAGTCCGACGAAAAGTCCGCTCGTGTGTACGCGGCATTGGGCTTAAATGGGTTAAAGTGGTTCTAAAGGCTCAAGATTTTTTACCTTCATACATTCTATGCATGAAGGTAAAAAGCTTTCTCTGTGCAGCAGCCCCCCCCCCCCCCCCAATACTTACCTGGCTGAGACAGCAACAGGAGCTATTGGCTTCCACTGCTGTCAATCACAGCCACTGAGCCAATCAGGAGAGAGAGGGAGCAGGGCCAAGCTGTGGCTCTATGTGTGAATGGACACATAGAGCCGCAGCTCGGGAGAGAGCCTGCTTGGGTGCCCCATTTCAAGCTGATTGTTCTGGGGGCACTCGGCACAGGAGGGAAAGGCTAGGAGCACCGGTGTGGGACCCAAGAAGAGGAGGGTCGGGGCTGCTCTGTGCACAACCATTACACAGAGCAGGTAAGTGTGAAAAAAGAGATTTTAATATTGCTTTAAGTCTTACCTACTGTAGCAGTTCCTACAGACGTCTTACAGTAGGTCTCTGTGGATGAGCAGTTAGTTGTTGCATTCATGCAGTTGCTGTTGCTGGATTCAAGGTAGCATGTGTAACATCGAAGGGAAAAGGCTGAAAAAGAACAAATTTAAAGTGTGACTCCTAAAAAAAAAAAAAAAATTGCTACATTGATACTGATAATCATATACTAAATGAGGACATCACTGATTTCACCAAAATAACGTTTTTTCTTCCTTTTATCATATTTCTCTATCATTGAACGATTGCCTCAATGATACATTTTGCCTGTAAAAAAAAAATCTGAGCTGGTTTGGTTACAGAGATTCCAGCACTGGTATTGGTTAGCGGGGGGGGACTGCATGGCTTCAGCCCCATATTTGGCACTTACCTACAGTTGTGGAGTGGGTTATTACTGTGCGGAGAAAGGTTAGCGAATTAGGATTAACCTGGCTACACATTATACAAATTTTATTGTTCAATTTTCTTTAGATTTACCTTCAACTATACAGTGCCTGGTTGCATACAAAGTGTTTAGGTTTGACCTCATATTAAACTAACTCCACCTTTTAGACCATGTTTAACTGCCTCCCGCCCGCCGTATAGACAAATGATGGTGGGTTGGACGCCCTCTTGTTCTGGGCCGACGTCATATGACGCCACCCAGCCTCACCGCGGGGCTGCGCAGCTCGGCGATCGTGGTCGCACTGTGTGACCCCGATCTCAGTAAAGAGCCGATGTGATCAGTTGTGTCCAATCACAGCCGATCACATGTAAACAAGGAGATGCCGTTTATCGACTCTCCTCGCCTCACACTGGCAGAGTATGAGGAGAGCCGATCAGCGGCATCTCCTCACAGGTGAGATATATACAGGTAATCAGAGCCTGATTATAAATGCAGCCCCAGCAGTGCCCATCAATGGCACCAATCTGTGCCCAGCAGTGAGGCTAATTTGTGCCCGTCAGTGCTGCCTTTCAGTGCCCATCAGGGCTTGCTTGTCTGTGCCCATCAGTGCCTATCTATGCCACCTATCATTGTCCATAAGTGCTGCCTATCAGTGCCCATTAATGCCACCCATTAGTGCCCATCAGTCCCACCCATTAGTGTTGCCTATCTGTGCCACCTATCATAGTCCATAAGTGCTGCCTATCAGTACCCATTAATTCCACCCATAAGTGCCCATCAGTCCCACCCATCAGTGCTGCCTATCAGTGCCACCTATCATAGTCCATAAGTGCTGCCTATCAGTGCCCATTAATGCCACCCATTAGTGCCCATCAGTCCCACCCATCAGTGCTGCCTATCTGTGCCACCTATCATAGTCCATAAGTGCTGCCTATCAGTGCCCATTAATGCCACCCATTAGTGCCCATCAGTCCCATCCACCAGTGCTGCCTATCCGTGCCACCTATCATTGTTCATAAGTGCTGCGTATTAGTGCCCATTAGTGCCACCTATCAGTGCTGCATATTAGTGCCACCCCATCAGTGCCGCCTCATCAGTGCCCATAAGTGGAGCCTCATCAGCGCCCATCAGTGAAGGAGAAATATTAATTGTTTAAGATTTTCTGGCAGAAACGAAGAATTTTTTTTCCCCAAATTTCTGTCTTTTCTCATTTTTTTTAGCAAAAAATAAAAAACCCAGTGGTTATTAGATACCAAGGAAAGCTCTATTTGTGGGAAAAAAATGATAAAAAACTAATATGGGTACAGCGCTTCATGACCGCGCAATTGTTATTCAAAGTGTGACAGCGCTGAAAGCTGAAAATTGGCCTGGGAAGGAAGGGGGTTAAAGTGCCCGGTAGGTGAGTAGTTAATGTTACACATATTATAATCAGCGTGCACAGCCTCTGCCCCCAATCGTCCCGCTCCCCATGTACAGGATCGCAGAATGCTTCTCCCAGGTGGCTCCTGCCATTTTTTTTAAATGGATGCAGCTTATTCACAGGATGTAAATAAAAGCAACAATTCCCATCTGCCACTGCAGCAGAAAGACTGTTTCTCAATGGAGTGTGGTGACATCTCCAATAGAGAGATTCAGGAGGAAAAGGGTGCAATTCTCACTTAAAGGAGAAGTACAGCCAAAGTTTTTCACACCTGGATTTGGGGATCCTCTGCCATTCCTCCTTGCAGACCCTCTCCAGTTCTGTCAGGGGAGATGGTAAACGTTGGTGGACGGCCATTTTAGGTCTCTCCAGAGGTGCTCAATTGGGTTTAAGTCAGGGCTCTGGCTGGGCCATTCAAGAACAGTCACGGAGATGTTGTGAAGCCACTCCTTCGTTATCTTGTTGGAAGGTAAACCTTCGGCCCAGTCTGAGGTCCTGATCTCTCTGGAGAAGGTTTTCGTCCAGGATATCCCTGTACTTGGCCGCATTCATCTTTCCCTCGATTGCAACCAGTCGTCCTGTCCCTGCAGCTGAAAAACACCCCCACAGCATGATGCTGCCATCACCATGCTTCACTGTTGGGACTGTATTGGACAGGCGAAGAGCAGTGCCTGGTTTTCTCTACACATACCGCTTAGAATTAAGGCCATAAAGTTCTATCTTGGTCTCATCAGACCAAAGAATCTTATTTCTCACCATCTTGGAGTCCTTCAGGTGTTTTTTTAGCAAACTCCATGCGGGCTTTCATGTGTCTTGCACTGAAGCCACTCTGCCATAAAGCCCCGACTGGTGGAGGGCTGCAGTGATGGTTGACTTTCTACAACTTTCTCCCATCTCCCGACTGCATCTCTGGAGCTCATCCACGGTGATCTTTGGGTTCTTCTTCACCTCTCTCACCAAGGCTCTTCTCCCCCGATAGATCAGTTTGGCCAGACGGCCAGCTCTAGGAAGGGTTCTGGTTGTCCCAAACGTCTTCCATTTAAGGATTATGGAGGCCACTGTGCTCTTAGGAACCTTAAGTGCTGCAGAATTTTTTTGTAACCTTGGCCAGATCTGTGCCTTGTCACAATTCTGTCTCTGAGCTCTTCAGGCAGTTCCTTTGACCTCATGATTCTCATTTTCTCTGACATGCACTGTGAGCTGTAAGGTCTTATATAGACAGGTGTGTGGCTTTCCTAATCAAGTCCAATCAGTATAATCAAACACAGCTGGACTCAAATGAAGGTGTAGAACCATCTCAAGGATGATCAGAAGAAATGGACGGCACCTGAGTTATATATATATGAGTGTCACAGCAAAGGGTCTGAATACTTAGGACCATGTGATATATCAGTTTTTCTTTTTTAATAAATCTGCAAAAATGTCAACAATTCTGTGTTTTTCTGTCAATATGGGGTGCTGTGTGTACAATATGGGGTGCTGTGTATACAATATGGAGTGCTGTGTGTACAATATGGGGGGCTGTGTGTACAATATGGGGGGCTGTGTGTACAATATGGGGGGCTGTGTGTACAATATGGGGGGCTGTGTGTACAATATGGGGTGCTGTGTGTACAATATGAGGTGCTGTGTGTACAATATGGGGTGCTGTGTGTACAATATGGGGTGCTGTGTGTACAATATGGGGGGCTGTGTATACAATATGGGGTGCTGTGTATACAATATGGAGTGCTGTGTGTACAATATGGGGTGCTGTGTGTACAATATGGGGGGCTGTGTGTACAATATGGGGTGCTGTGTGTACAATATGGGGGGCTGTGTATACAATATGGGGGGCTGTGTATACAATATGGAGTGCTGTGTGTACAATATGGGGTGCTGTGTGTACAATATGGGGTGATGTATGTACAATATGAGGTGCTGTGTGTACAATATGGGGGGCTGTGTGTACAATATGGGGTGCTGTGTGTACAATATGGGGTGATGTGTGTACAATATGGGGTGCTGTGTGTATAATATGGGGCGCTGTGTGTACAATATGGGGGGCTGTGTGTACAATATGGGGTGCTGTGTGTACAATATGGAGTGCTGTGTGTACAATATGGGGGGCTGTGTGTACAATATGGGGGGCTGTGTGTACAATATGGGGTGCTGTGTGTACAATATGGGGGGCTGTGTATACAATATGGGGTGCTGTGTGTACAATATGGGGGGCTGCGTGTACAATATGGGGGGCTGTGTGTACAATATGGGGTGCTGTGTGTACAATATGGGGTGCTGTGTGTACAATATGGGGGGCTGTGTATACAATATGGGGTGCTGTGTGTACAATATGAGGTGCTGTGTGTACAATATGGGGTGCTGTGTGTACAATATGGGGTGCTGTGTGTACATTAATGAGGAAAAAAAATGAACTTAAATGATTTTAGCAAATGGCTGCAATATAACAAAGAGTGAAAATTTTCAAGCCAGCGGTGCTGATCAACTTGTGTGTATTTGGCGTCCTGTTTCCTCTATGTTTGTCTCTGTTACCAACCTTGGCGTGTGCTCAACTACTCCTGTCTGCTTGTGTCTGCTCGTGACCCTGACCTTTTGACGTGTCCCCGACTATCCCTTATACCTGTGAAACATCTTCTGAAATTCGAATTTCATATAGACGGTAATCTAATTTGAATGGAAAGTGAATAGAAAAGATTAGAATAGAGTAGAAAAGAATAGACTAGAAAAAAAATAGAACAGAATAGAATAAAATATTATATATATATACACAGGGCCGGTACAAGGGGTGGGCGAGAGGGGCAGGTGCCCTGGGCGGAGTGTGAGAGGGGGCGGATTTCTCCCCCTCCCTCTGCTCGCTGACTCTGAGCATAATGTGAGAGCCGCTCCGACCGATCTGCTCCCTCCCCCTCATTGTCAGGGAGGAGAGCGACTTCAGAGGGATTGAACCAGCAGGGGGAGGGGCGGACAAGCCTCCCATTATCTTGGTAACTGTGAGGAAACAGACTGATTTCTCCCGTCCGTAGGATAGGAGAATCAGTCTGTAACATTGTGAGACTGGTGGCTGCAGCTGTGTAAGTGTGTCTGACTGTGACACTTACACAGCCCAGCGAACACATTACCTCCCCCCCTCACTGACAGGAGATCAGGGAGGAATACAGCTTTCCTCCTCCTCCCACCTCTGCTCCTCCAGTGACTTCCCGCCCCTCCCACACTATCCCCCGCGTGCAGATGTATCTGAAGGGAGGGGACGTGTGGGGCGGGAGATATGAAAACAGCAGCTGCAGGCTCCAGATTCCAAAGATGCCTGAGCATCCAGCCTGGACCTGGGTGAGTGATTGTGTACACCACAGTACAATGTAATCACTGAGCTGTCCTTATCTCCATCTGTCTCCCCCTCACCCTCCCCCCCCTCATGTTCTTTCAAGATATTCACTAACTTTCACTTTCACTTTCAGTTAGACAATAGATGGTACAAATTTCTTTCCAGTAACCACAGATTGCATGAAAGAAATTAACACAATTCCCCTGTCAGCACAGTCAGTGCTGACAGGGGAATCCCTTCTGCTGAGCAATTGTATTGTCCCCACAAACGGTGATTATCACTAGCAGATATTGCAATCGCTAGTGATAATCATAATGCCGCGTACACACGGTCGGACTTTTCGTCTACAAAAGTCCGACAGCCTGTCCGACAGACTTCCGGCGGACTTTCGGCGGACTTGCGGCAGACTTTCTAACGAACGGACTTGCCTACACACGATCACACAAAAGTCCGACGGATTCGTACGTGATGACGTACACCGGACTAAAATAAGGAAGTTCATAGCCAGTAGCCAATAGCTGCCCTAGCGTGGGTTTTTGTCCGTCGGACTAGCACACAGACGAGCGGATTTCGGGGTCCGTCGTAGTTACGACGTAAAGATTTGAAGCATGTTTCAAATCTAAAGTCCGTCGGATTTGAGGCTGAAAAAGTCTGCTGAAAGTCCGGAGAAGCCCACACACGAACGGATTACCAGCCAGCTTTAGTCCGTCAGCGTCCGTTGGACTTTTGTAGACGAAAAGTCCGACCGTGTGTACGCGGCATAAGAATCCGGCAGGCTGGTTGTACCTAATTTGATCGATCAACTTGGTACATTCAGCCTGCACAATAATGGTTCCAATCTCAGCCAGTTCTCACTGAAACAGCCGACATTTAACCACTTGCTTACTGGGCACTTAAACCCCCCTTCTATCCAGACCAATTCTCAGCTTTCAGCACTGACGCACTTTGAATGACAATTACGCGGTCATACAACACTGTACCCAAATGAAATTTTTATAATTTTTTTCCCCACAAATAGAGCTTTCTTTTGGTGGTATTTGATCATGTAAAAACTCGAATGAAAAAAAAAAAAAAAAAGTTATTATATTTTGTTATAAAATTTTAAAACAGGTAATTTTTCTCCTTCATTGATGTACGCTGATGAGGCGGCACTGATGGGCACTGATCAGTTACATTGATAGGTGGCATTGATAGGTGGCACTTGTGGGCATTAAAAGGTGGCACTCATGGGCATAGGTAAGTGGCAATGGCAGGTGGCACAGATGAGGCATAATTGCCTCTTCCTCTTCGGGACCGATGTCCCTTGCAGATGAGCCGGTGATCAGCTTTTTTTTCTCCTCGCGCTGTCAGCGTGAGGAGAAAAAAAAAAAACGATCACAGAGCTTTTGTTTTGATCATGTGATCAGCTGTCATTGGCTGACAGCTGATCACATTGTAAGGGGCCGGGACTCAGTGACTTGGTGATCACAGCGCGCATAGGGCACGTGCACTCCGGAAATTCAGGTCCGCACTGTGGCCGTCATTCAGCTATAGCGTGGATGTCAAGAGGTTAAACTATCTTAGTCTTCGCTCTTGGGCAGCCCATACATTGATCACTTTTTTCATTCAACTATTAGGTTGAATGAAAAAATAAAAGAATGTTCCAATTCCCCCATCTACACATTCCAGGTAGAAGGGGGAATCCTCCCACTGTGGACCAGTGGTGGAATCCATTGTGGTGGTGTATAGAGCCAAAAAGATTAGAATTGTGTCAATGTCCCAATATTTATGGACCTGACTGTACATATAATTAAAAGGGGTGAGTGAACTCTGTTTCTATCACAATAAACCTAATTGAATTTGTATTGTTTTAAGTATATCCTTGTTTTGAAATGACATTGATTCTTTCTTAAAAATGGGGGGGGGGGGGCGCAGTTTGCCATCTTTGCCCTGGGCACCAAATGGCCTTGTCCCAGCACTGTGTATGTATATATATATATATATATATATATATATATATATATATATATATATATATATAATATTTTATTCTGTTCTGCTCTATTGTTTTTCTAGTCTATTCTTTTCTATTATTTTCTATTCTAATCTTTTCTAATCAAATTCAAATTCATTCTATACGAAATTCGAATTTCAGAAGCCATGTTCCCAAATTCTAATTTTGTACAGAATGAATTCAGATTTGAATAGAAAAGTTTAGAAAAGAATAGCATAGAAAAACAATGTAACAGGATAGAAAAAAATATTATATTATATATATAAAAATATTATATATATATATATATATATATATATATATATATATATATATATATATATATATATATATATCTCTATATATATATATATCTCTATATCTCTATATATATACCTATATCTCATAGGTGTGCACACCCTGTGTATTGCAGCTTCCCCTTAGTAAACTGTGTTTACTATGCGTCCTATGCCCTACTGACACCATCTACTGTCCTACTCACAGCAATCTCTGCCCTACTGGCACTATCCATGTTTTATTATATTTTAAAATAAGAGTGTGTGTGTAACTACTGTGCGCATATACGCGCACGCATGTGTATTTGAGCTTTGGGTGCACACCCTACTTCAAAAGGCTGCATTATATATAAATATATATATATAAAACATCTTCCGAAATTAGAATTTCATATAGACTGAAATCAAATTTGAATAGAAAAGATTAGAATAGAATAGAAAATAATAGAAAAGAATAGCACAGAAAAACAATAGAACAGAATAGAATAAAATATAATATATATTATATTTTATTCTATTCTGTTCTATTGTTTTTCTAGTCTATTCTTTTCTATTTTTTTCTATTCTAATCTTTTCTATTCAAATTCAAATTCATTCTATACAAAATTCAGAACCCATCTTCTGAAATTCCAATTTCGTATAGAATGAATTCAAATTTGAATAGAAAAGTTTAGAATAGAATAGAAAAGAATAGCATATAAAAAACAATGGAACAGAATAGAAAAAAATATTATATATATATTTATTTATTTATTTATATATGTATATATATATAACATCTTCGGAAAATTCAAATTTTATATAGACTGAAATCAAATTTGAATAGAAAAGATTAGAATAGAATAGAAAATAATAGAAAAGAATAGCATAGAAAAAAATATATAATATATAAATATATGTATATATGTATGTATGTATGTGTGTATATATATATATATATATATATATATATATATATATATATATATATATATATATATATATATATATATATATACAGAATGAATTTGAATTCGAATAGAAAAGATTAGAATAGAATATATTATATTTTTTTCTATTCGGTTCTGTTGGTTTTCTATGCTATTCTTTTATATTATTTTCTATTCTATTCCAATCTTTTCTATTGGAATTTGATTTCATTCTATACGAATTTTGAATTTCGCAAAATGGTTATATATAGTTTACTTTTTCAATTTCGGTCAAATTTTTTCGGATGCGGTTGAATTTTTTCGAATATGAAACTAAACGAATCCCGAAAACGAAAGTAATGAATGCAACAAATTTAACTTAACGAATTTAATTAAATAACAAATCGAAACGAAACTAAACTAAACAAATTTTTTCATCCTGCATCTTTCATCTAAAAGACGCCTTTTATGCCTGCCGTAAGTGCAAAGCATGTAGAGAGATTGCTACCCCCATGCGAGCAATAGTCAACTTTACTTCAACAGTGAATCACAGAGTATTTGAAATAAAGGAGATAATAACATGCAATGTCACGCACGTGGTATATGTATTTCATGCACGTGGTATATGTATTGACATGTCCATGCGGTTAATGTATGTGAGACACACAAAAAGACCATTAAAGGTCCGTATTGCAGAACATATAAACAATATAAAACTTGGATTTTAAGACCCCAACGTCTCATTACATTTTAAAATGTACCATAATCAAGACCCTACAGGGTTAAAATTCTGGGGAGTTGACCATGTAAAACCGACATGGAGAGGGTCTAACCGTTTGTGAGAACTCTCTAAGCGTGAGACGTATTGGATTTTTTTGATAGACACTCTCCCCTAAAGGGTTAAATGTTGAATTAGATATAAATTGTTTTATCAGCGATTACCGAGGTTACACACTATTATATTAACCTCAATTTCTGTGGTTTGAGTATATTATCTAATGTATGTGGGTCCTTCGTTATGTCTACACCTAGTTTACATTGTCACTGTGCCATTTTTTTGTCATGTGTGACAATATGTTTCAATTATTAGTGGTATAGAGTTCATGAGGATATCTCCAATGCGCAAAAACCTCCTCCATGCAACACCCCATGTCCACAGATACAATCATTACTTCCCTCATTCAACCCTGCTACTATTAATTAGGTTGCTAAACTTTTCTCTAACACTCATCTAACCACCTGCCCCCTGGATCCTGCTCCTTCGCAAATGCTACGCTCACCCTCTGACTGAATTCTACACTCTCTAACTCACATATTCAACCTCTCCCTCTCTTGTGGCATCTTCCTAAACTCTCTAAAACATGCACTAGTCACCCCCATAATTAAAAAGCCCTCACTGGACCCCACCAGTCTTAACAACCTACGTCCCATCTCCTTACTCGACTTCTCCTCCAAACTTCTTGAAAGGCTGGTCTACAACCGACTAAGCGACCATCTGAACATTAAAAAACTTCTTGATCCCCTTCAGTCCGGATTTCGCCCTCAACACTCCATGGAAACTGCTCTCCTTAAACTCTCAAATGACCTACTGACGGCTAAAACCAGTGGACACTATTCTGTACTACTTCTCCTGGATCTCTCTGCTGCCTTCGACACAGTGGACCACCCCCTCCTCCTTAACCACTTAAGGACCGCCTAACGCCGATTTACGTCGGCAAGGCGGCACGGGCAGGCAAAATCACGTACATGTACGTGATTTGCCTCTCGCGGGTGGGGGGTCCGATCGGTGCCCGAAGCGGTCCCGTTCTGTTCCCCGGCGATCCGAGATGAGGGGGAGGCCATCCGTTCGTGGCCCCCCCCTCGCGATCGCCGCCGGCCAATGGGAACACTCCTTTGCTGCTGTATGCTAAACAGCAGCAAAGGAAATTATGTCATCTCCCCTCGGCTCGGTAGTTTCCGTTCCAGGGGAGAAGACATCCGAGTAAGTGAAAACACTACACACACACAGTAGAACATGCCAGGCATACAAAACACCCCGATCCCCCCCCCGATCGCCCCCCGATCCCCCCCCAATCACCCCCCCCCCCCCTGTCACAAACTGACACCAGCAGGTTTTTTTTTTTCTGATTACTGCATAGTGTCAGTTTGTGACAGTTACAGTGTTGGGACAGTGAGTATTACCCCCCTTTAGGTCTAGGATACCCCCCTAACCCCCCCTAATAAAGTTTTAACCCCTTGATCACCCCCCATCGCCAGTGTCGCTAAGCGATCATTTTTCTGATCGCTGTATTAGTGTCGCTGGTGACGCTAGTTAGTGAGGTAAATATTTAGGTTCGCCGTCAGCGTTTTATAGCGACAGGGACCCCCATATACTACCTAATAAATGTTTTAACCCCTTGATTGCCCCCTAGTTAACCCTTTCACCACTGATCACCGTATAACCGTTACGGGTGACGCAGGTTAGTTCGTTTATTTTTTATAGTGTCAGGGCACCCGCCGTTTATTACCGAATAAAGGTTTAGCCCCCCGATCGCCCGGCGGTGATATGCGTCGCCCCAGGCAGCGTCAGATTAGCGCCAGTACCGCTAACACCCACGCACGCAGCATACACCTCCCTTAGTGGTATAGTATCTGTACGGATCAATATCTGATCCGATCAGATCTATACTAGCGTCCCCAGCAGTTTAGGGTTCCCAAAAACACAGTGTTAGCGGGATCAGCCCAGATACCCGCTAGCACCTGCATTTTGCCCCTCCGCCCAGCCCACCCAAGTGCAGTATCGATCGATCACTGTCACTTACAAAACACTAAACGCATAACTGCAGCGTTCGCAGAGTCAGGCCTGATCCCTACGATCGCTAACAGTTTTTTTGGTAGCATTTTGGTGAACTGGCAAGCAAGCACCAGGCAGCGTCAGGTTAGCGCCAGTAGCGCTAACACCCACGCACGCACCGTACACCTCCCTTAGTGGTATAGTATCTGATCAGATCAATATCTGATCCGATCAGATCTATACTAGCGTCCCCAGCAGTTTAGGGTTCCCAAAAACGCAGTGTTACCGGGATCAGCCCAGATACCTGCTAGCACCTGCGTTGTGCCCCTCCGCCCGGCCCAGCCCAGCCCACCCAAGTGCAGTATCGATCGATCACTGTCACTTACAAGGCACTAAACGCATAACTGCAGCGTTCGCAGAGTCAGGCCTGATCCCTGCGATCGCTAACAGTTTTTTTGGTAGCATTTTGGTGAACTAGCAAGCACCGGCCCCAGGCAGCGTCAGGTTAGCGCCAGTACCACTAACACCCACGCACGCAGCATACGCCTCCTTTAGTGGTATAGTATCTGAACGGATCAATATCTGATCCGATCAGATCTATACTAGCGTCCCCAGCAGTTTAGGGTTCCCAAAAACGCAGTGTTAGCGGGATCAGCCCAGATACCTGCTAGCACCTGCGTTTTGCCCCTCCGCCCGGCCCAGTCCAGCCCACCCAAGTGCAGTATCGATCGATCACTGACACTTACAAAACACTAAACGCATAACTGCAGCGTTCGCAGAGTCAGACCTGATCCCTGCGATCGCTAACAGTTTTTTTGGAAGCTTTTTATTGAACTGGCAAGCACCAGCGGCCTAGTATACCCCGGTCGTAGTCAAACCAGCGCTGCAGTAACACTTGGTGACGTGGCGAGTCCCATAAGTGCAGTTCAAGCTGGTGAGGTGGCAAGCACAAGTAGTGTCCCGCTGCCACCAAAAAGACAAACACAGGCCCGTCGTGCCCATAATGCCCTTCCTGCTGCATTCGCCAATCCTAATTGGGAACCCACCACTTCTGCAGCGCCCGTACTTCCCCCATTCACATCCCCAACCAAATGCAGTCGGCTGCATGAGAGGCATTTTCTTTATGTCCTCCCGAGTACCCCTACCCAACGAACCCCCCCAAAAAAGATGTTGTGTCTGCAGCAAGCGCGGATATAGGCGTGACACCCGCTATTATTGTCCCTCCTGTCCTGACAATCCTGGTCTTTGCATTGGTGAATGTTTTGAACGCTACCATGCACTAGTTGAGTATTAGCGTAGGGTACAGCATTGCACAGACTAGGCAGACTTTCACAGGGTCTCCCAAGATGCCATCGCATTTTGAGAGACCCGAACCTGGAACCGGTTACAGTTATAAAAGTTAGTTACAAAAAAAGTGTAAAAAAAAAAAAATATATATATAAAATAAAAAAAAATAGTTGTCGTTTTATTGTTCTCTCTCTCTATTCTCTCTCTCTATTGTTCTGCTCTTTTTTTACTGTATTCTATTCTGCAGTGTTTTATTGTTATTGTTATTGTTATTATGTTTTATCATGTTTGTTTTTCAGGTATGTAATTATTTATACTTTACTGTTTACTGTGCTTTATTGTTAACCATTTTTTTGTCTTCAGGTACGCCATTCACAACTTTGAGTGGTTATACCAGAATGATGCCTGCAGGTTTAGGTATCATCTTGGTATCATTCTTTTCAGCCAGCGGTCGGCTTTCATGTAAAAGCAATCCTAGCGGCTAATTAGCCTCTAGACTGCCTTTACAAGCCGTGGGAGGGAATGCCCCCCCCCCCCACCGTCTTCCGTGTTTTTCTCTGGCTCTCCTGTCTCAACAGGGAACCTGAGAATGCAGCCGGTGATTCAGCCAGCTGACCATAGAGCTGATCAGAGACAAGAGTGGCTCCAAACATCTCTATGGCCTAAGAAACCGGAAGCTACGAGCATTTTATGACTTAGATTTCGCCGGATGTAAATAGCGCCATTGGGAAATTGGGGAAGCATTTTATCACACCGATCTTGGTGTGGTCAGATGCTTTGAAGGCAGAGGAGAGATCTAGGGTCTAATAGACCCCAATTTTTTCAAAAAAGAGTACCTGTCACTACCTATTGCTATCATAGGGGATATTTACATTCCCCGAGATAACAATAAAAATGATTTAAAAAAAAAAAAATGAAAGGAACAGTTTAAAAATAAGATAAAAAAGCAAAAAAATAATAAAGAAAAAAAAAAAAAAAAAAAAAAGCACCCCTGTCGCCCCCTGCTCTTGCGCTAAGGCGAACGCAAGCGGCGGTCTGTCGTCAAACGTAAACAGCAATTGCACCATGCATGTGAGGTATCACCGCGAAGGTCAGATCGAGGGCAGTAATTTTTGCAGTAGACCTCCTCTGCAAATCTAAAGTGGTAACCTGTAAAGGCTTTTAAAGGCTTTTAAAAATGTATTTATTTTGTTGCCACTGCACGTTTGTGCGCAATTGTAAAGCATGTCATGTTTGGTATCCATGTACTCGGTCTAAGATCATCTTTTTTATTTCATCAAACATTTGGGCAATATAGTGTGTTTTAGTGCATTAAAATTTAAAAAAGTGTGTTTTTTCCCCAAAAAATGCGTTTGAAAAATCGCTGCGCAAATACTGTGTGAAAAAAAAAAATGAAACACCCACCATTTTAATCTGTAGGGCATTTGCTTTAAAAAAATATATAATGTTTGGGGGTTCAAAGTAATTTTCTTGCAAAAAAAAAAAACTTTTTCATGTAAAAAATAAGTGTCAGAAAGGGCTTTGTCTTCAAGTGGTTAGAAGAGTGGGTGATGTGTGATATAAGCTTCTAAATGTTGTGCATAAAATGCCAGGACAGTTCAAAACCCCCCCCAAATGACCCCATTTTGGAAAGTAGACACCCCAAGCTATTTGCTGAGAGGCATGTCGAGTCCATGGAATATTTTATATTGCGACACAAGTTGCGGGAAAGAGACAAATTTTTTTTTTTTTTTTTTTTTTTGCACAAAGTTGTCACTAAATGATATATTGCTCAAACATGCCATGGGAATATGTGAAATTACACCCCAAAATACATTCTGCTGCTTCTCCTGAGTACGGGGATACCACATGTGTGAGACTTTTTGGGAGCCTAGCCGCGTACGGGACCCCGAAAACCAAGCACCGCCTTCAGGCTTTCTAAGGGCGTGAATTTTTGATTTCACTCTTCACTGCCTATCACAGTTTCGGAGGCCATGGAATGCCCAGGTGGCACAAAACCCCCCCAAATGACCCCATTTTGGAAAGTAGACACCCCAAGCTATTTGCTGAGAGGTATAGTGAGTATTTTGCAGACCTCACTTTTTGTCACAAAGTTTTGAAATTTGAAAAAAGAAAAAAAAAAAAAGTTTTTTCTTGTCTTTCTTCATTTTCAAAAACAAATGAGAGCTGCAAAATACTCACCATGCCTCTCAGCAAATAGCTTGGGGTGTCTACTTTCCAAAATGGGGTCATTTGGGGGGGTTTTGTGCCACCTGGGCATTCCATGGCCTCCGAAACGGTGTTAGGCAGTGAAGAGTAAAATCAAAAATTCACGCCCTTAAAAACGCTGAAGGCGGTGATTGGTTTTCGGGGTCCCGTACGCGGCTAGGCTCCCAAAAAGTCTCACACATGTGGTATCCCCGTACTCAGGAGAAGCAGCTAAATGTATTTTGGGGTGCAATTCCACATAGGCCCATGGCCTGTGTGAGCAATATATCATTTAGTGACAACTTTGTGCAAAAAAAAAAAAAAAAAAAAAAAAAAGTGTCACTTTCCCGCAACTTGTGTCAAAATATAAAATATTCCATGGACTCAATATGCCTCTCAGCAAATAGCTTGGGGTGTCTACTTTCCAAAATGGGGTCATTTGGGGGGGGGTTGTGCCACCTGGGCATTCCATGGCCTCCGAAACTGTGATAGGCAGTGAAGAGTGAAATCAAAAAGTTACACCCTTAGAAATCCTGAAGGCGGTGATTGGTTTTCGGGGTCCCATACGCGGCTAGGCTCCCAAAAAGTCCCACACATGTGGTATCCCCGTACTCAGGAGAAGTAGCTGAATATATTTTGGGGTGCAATTCCACATAGGCCCATGGCCTGTGTGAGCAATATATCATTTAGTGACAACTTTTTGTAAATATTTTTTTTTTTTTTTTTTTTTTTGTCATTATTCAATCACTTGGGACAAAAAAAATAAATATTCAATGGGTTCAACATGCCTATCAGCAATTTCCTTGGGGTGTCTACTTTCCAAAATGGGGTCATTTGGGGGGGTTTTGTACTGCCCTGCCATTTTAGCACCTCAAGAAATGACATAGGCAGTCATAAACTAAAAGCTGTGTAAATTCCAGAAAATGTACCCTAGTTTGTAGACGCTATAACTTTTGCGCAAACCAATAAATATACGCTTATTGACATTTTTTTTACCAAAGACATGTGGCCGAATACATTTTGGCCTAAATGTATGACTAAAATTGAGTTTATTGGATTTTTTTTATAACAAAAAGTAGAAAATATCATTTTTTTTCAAAATTTTCGGTCTTTTTCCGTTTATAGCGCAAAAAATAAAAACTGCAGAGGTGATCAAATACCATCAAAAGAAAGCTCTATTTGTGGGAAGAAAAGGACGCAAATTTCGTTTGGGTACAGCATTGCATGACCGCGCAATTAGCAGTTAAAGCGACGCAGTGCCAAATTGGAAAAAGACCTCTGGTCCTTAGGCAGCATAATGGTCCGGGGCTCAAGTGGTTAATAAACTCCACTCCTTTGGTCTCCATGACTGTACTCTTCGCTGGTTCTCATCCTACCTATCCCACCGCTCCTTCAGTGTCACTTACAACTCTACTTCCTCCTCTCCTATTCCTTTCTCCGTTGGGGTCCCCCAAGGTTCTGTTCTTGGACCTCTCCTTTTCTCAATCTACACCACCTCCCTGGGTCAGTTGATTGCCTCCCACGGCTTTAAATATCATCTCTACGCTGATGAGACCCAAATCTATCTCTCCACCCCCCCCCCAGCTCTCTCCATCTGTCTCCTCGCATATTACCAACTTATTAGCAGACATATCAGCCTGGATATCACATCACCTCCTCAAACTTAACCTATTCAAAACCGAGCTCATGATATTTCCTCCCTCAGGTGCCACTTCCCCTGATTTCTCTGTCAATATCAACGGCTCAACTATCAACTTGTCCCCCCACGCCAAGGTACTAGGTGTTATCCTGGACTCTGAACTAACCTTTCGGCCCCACATCCTACATCCTATCCAAAATTTCCAACCTCTGCAACATCTCCAAGATACACCCCTTCCTAACCAATGTCACCACAAAGCTTCTAATCCACTCCCTGGTGCAACTCCCTCCTCATTGGCTTACCTCTAAATAGGCTATCCCCACTTCAGTCCATCATGAACGCTACTGCCAGGCTCATCCACCTCACAAACTGCTCAGCGTCTGCTATACCCCTCTGCCAATCCCTCCATTGGCTGTCACTCAGTCACCGAATTAAATTCAAGATACTAACTATAACTTACATAGCCATTTACAACCTGGCCCCCAGCTACATCTCTAACCTAGTCACAAAATACCAACCTAATCGTTCTCTTCGCTCCTCCCAAGACCTCCTGCTCTCAAACTCCCTTGTCACCTTATCCCATGCTCGCCTTCAGGACTTCTCCAGAGCCTCCCACATCCTCTGGAATGCTCTACCCCAGAGACGATTGTCTCCTAGTTCATCCACATTCAGACGATCCCTGAAAACTCATCTCTTCAGAGAAGCCTATCTGGCCCCCACCTAACAACTGTACATTTATCTTCTCAATCAGCAGATCACCCATAGTTATTACCTCTTGTATCTCTTGACCTTCCCTCTTAGATTGTAAGCTCTAAGGAACAGGGCCCTCTGATTCCTACTGTATTAAATTGTATTGTATTTGTACTGTCTACCCTCAAGTTGTAAATCCCTACGTATGGCGCTATATAAATCCTGTATAATAATAAAAAAAAATAGAGTTATTCATTTAACTCAATTGAATAAGTGATGGTTATATAAAGTTAATTGGCTAAGGTGCTATTGATAGGATGTATCCCCTTATTAGTTGTTGTATGTATTAATGAGAAGTTTTCAGGGCTATGTTGATATGAATGTAGTATGCTGTCTTCTAACATTCATATATTTTACTATTTTAATACTAAATTATTGCTCTTATGTTTTGTGGCTATTTTAAATGTTATTTTAGTATTGTTCATTATGGATGGCTGCTTTAAGATTGGTGTCACAGCCGTTCAGCTATCCTGATGTATAAATATCCTAATTAGCGGGTAATGCCGCTATTTTAGTGTTTCACATTGTTTTAAAATGTTTAAGCACGCTCAGCATTGATTTTGACAACGTTGCCCCATGCGACCCTATTGGTCTTGTATGTCTCAACGCTGCCATTGGATAATCGCGCTGAGCCTGCTTGCTGTAGGTGTAGTTATCCAGTACGCACGTTCAGCTTTGCCTGTCCCTTGTGTGCTTGCTGGTATATAAATCGGACTGTAGCGTCATTAGGCCACACCCTCGGAGGAAGTCGCAATGACGAAACTCGTCAGGGCATGGCTTAATGACCGGAAATGACGCGTGCGTTCCACGACAGAGAGGAAGACATACCAGGAAGCGAGCGGTGAACGCTGCTTCCATTATAGTGTGAGTAGCAGTCTTCTGATCGTTACGAGGAACGCTCGCTTACACACCATGAAATGATTGATGTTACCAATTGATGCTGTATGGAGAAAACTTTAGTATAAATAAAGAGACAAAAAAACGGATTTACACTATGTGGAGTCTCACTTTGTGTCCTGAGAACCGGTGGATCTTGCTGTGACACCTGCTGCCCTGCTAAAGAGATCTGTGGTTTATCTATCCATGCTTGATATGCGATTCGGCACTGCGTTGCTTTAACTGCCAATTGCGCGGTCGTGCGACGTTGCACCCAAACAAAATTGACGTCCTTTTTTTCCCACAAATACAGCTTTCTTTTGGTGATATGTGATCGCCTCTGCAGTTTTTTTTTTTTTTGAACAAAAAAAGCGACAATTTAAAAAAAAAATGCATTTTTTTACTTTTTGCTATAATAAATTCCCCCAAAAATATATGTTTTTTTTTTTTCCCTCAGTTTAGGCCGATATGTATTCTTCTACATATTTTTGGTAAAAAAAAAAAAAAAAATTGCAATAAGCGTATATTGATTGGGTTGCGCAAAATTTATAGCGTCTACAAAATAGGGGTTAGTTTTATGGCATTTTTATTTATTTATTTATTTTTATCGGGACTGCGACATTATGGCGGACACATCGGACATTTTTGACACTATTTTGGAACCATTGTCCTTTATGCAGCGATCGATGCTATAAAAATGCATTGATTAATGTGTAAATGACACTGGCGATGAAGGGGTTAACCACTAGGGGGCAATCAAGGGGTTAAGTGTGTCCTAGGGAGTGATTCTAGCTGTGAGGGGGATGGGCTTTAACACACAGAGAGCAGTGGATCTCTGTCCTGTCAGTAGGCAGAACGGGGAAATGCTTTGTGTACAAGGGCATCTCCCCGTTCTCCCTCCCCGTGACACGATCACGGGCACCGGGCGGACATCGGGTCCGCGGCGCCTGCGGTCACGGAGACCGCGGCGGGCGCGTGCCCGCGCCACCGCTTCTTAAAGGGGACGTACCGGTACACCCTTTTGCCTACCAGCGCCATTCTGCCGACGTACATTGGCGTGCGCTGGTCGGCAAGCAGTTAAGAGATACAACATAGCAACTTTTTTTCTTCCACCGGAGGTTTCTGGGACCCTCCCTATATCACTTGATTACTATTATTATTACTCATGTGCACCTTATTCACATGAAAGCTGTTCATGAACTTTTGTGACAGTAGCGCTGCTCTATTAATAATTTAAGGCACTGTGTCTGGACCTGTGCAATTTTCATATTAGTAACTGTTTGATAGCCTTGCTTATATGCCTTTTCTTTTTTCTTTTTCTTTAACTTTCTGCTCAGGGAGCTCTGAGAACCGAGTGATCTGCGGTGTTTGATCGCTCGGTTCTCAGTCTTAGAGACGGCGGGGAACCGATGCTGCATCTGCACCTAGGTAAGTATGGTTATCCCCTTCACGCCGACCGTATGCAAATTTGCGTTCATGGCTTGAAGGGGTTATACTGTTTTTCAGAGCGGGCGGTTGGCTCTTTAGAGATAACAACCAATGCAGCTAAAAGGCCAATCCACTGTTATCCTAAAGGAGTGGGAGGGGACACCCAGTGTCTAAATAGCACAGATCATAGTGGGGTTCTCAGTCACCCTGTGCCCCTAATGGACACAGGGTGATTTACACATAAGAGAGGCCAGGGGAGCTGGACACGGAGTCTCCAGAGCTCTCCAAGGTAAGCTGAGTTCCACAAACCCCCCATCCAAAGTGACTCCTGTCACAACAGTATTCAGAATTGCCTATTTTGGCGATCTGATTACTTTTAAGTGCAAAGGAGGGATTTGGGGTCTTTTAGACCCCCCGATCCCCCTATAAAGAGTACCTGTCACCACCTATTACTGTAACAAGGGATGTTTACATTGCTTGTGACAGCAATAAAAGTGATCAGATCGAAAAAAAAAAAAGAAAGAAAATAAAGAAAAAAAACCCCATTTTTTTTTAACCACTTAAGGACCAGCCGCAGTCATTTTACATCGGTACTTTGACGTTAAATTCCGTTGTTATGGCAGCAGCTAGCTGCCATAACCCGGGTATTTTTGAAAACGGCAGGCGGCTGGCTTTCAGATAAAAGTGGTCTCAGCAGCGCATTCTCCGCAAGATCACTTTTATCGGTGGCGGGAGAGGGCCATCCCCCATCGCGCTCCAGTCGTCTCCGCCGCTTACCAGAGCCTTCGGTAGCGGCGGAGACGATAGCGTGCGCTCCCCTCACTGCCTGGATGCCAAGTGAGGGAAAGATGGCCCCCATTCGGCTCCATAGCATTGGAGGGCAGCAGCGACGTCAAATGTCACTTCCACCCAATGCTCCTAAAGGGGATTTTTTTTTTTTTGTTAAAAAAAAAAATACTTTTTCTTTTTTATTGCATTTTAGTGTAAATATGAGATCTGAGGTCTTTTTGATCCCCCAGATCTCACATTTAAAAGGTCCTGTCATGCTTTTTTTCTATTACAAGTGATGTTTACATTCCTTGTAATAGGAATAAAAGTGACCCAAAAAATATGTTTTAAAAGCGCAGTGTAAGAATAAAAAATAAAAAGTAAAATAAATAAGGAAAAAAAAAAAATGTAAGCGCCCGTCCCACCATTGTCTTATTTTTTAAGTAAAAAAAAATGTATTTGAAAGACCGTTGTGCAAATACAGTGTGACATAAAATATTGCAACAACCACCATTTCATTCACTAGGGTCTCTGCTAAAAAATATACAGTACACACACACACATATATATACAGTATATATATATACACTGGGGATGGAAAATATTGCAACAACCACCATTTCATTTACTAGGGTCTCTGCTAAAAAATATACAGTACACACACATATATATGTATATATATATATATATATATATATATATATATATATATACTCTGTATGTAATATACTGTTTGTGTGTGTGTACTGTGTATATATATATATATATATATATATATATATATATATATATATATATAGTATGTGTAGGGGTCATGCACAAGGTTGACCAAATTAGCTGTATTTTATACATTGAAAGGATAGGAATTCTTGGTATTTGTGGTCTAACCTGTTTAAACAGTTCAAGTGAGGTTATCTGCAATTCTACAAGGTTTGAAAAATGCACATTGTCTGATTTGACACAAAAAGAGTCTTAAAGAGTTGTGGAGGTGAGTTAAATGTTTATGCCCTTTTTTATGGTAATTAGTTTTTTAAAGGGTAAATTGTTTCCCAAGTTAAGGGTGAGAAAATATGTAATTTTATATGTATGTAATAAATATAATCAATACACGAAGTATCCAATGTTGGTAATTAGGGATGAGCTCGATGTTGAAGTCGAAAGTAAGTTCGACTCGAACAACAGGTGTTCAGCCGTTCTCCGAACAGCAAACATTATGGGGCATTCGCGGGAAATTCAAGAGCCGCGGAACGGCCCATAATGCACTGCGAGATCGCAGTGCATTGCTGTATGATGATTGGCCAAAGCATGCACCTCACCTGCATGCTTTGGCCAATCATTAAGAGAGCAATAATTGGCCAAAGGCATGGTGCCTTTGGCCAATCATGGCTCAGGGGGACTAAGTCCACACCCCACACTATATAAAGCTGCTTAAATAGCGGCCACGTGTAGTGTTGTTGGCTTAGACGGAGAGATAGCTTGAGCTAGATTATATATATATATATATATATATATATATATATATATATATATAGTCAGTTTAGTGTATATATATATATATATATATATATATATATATATATATATATATATATATTTATTTAGTGTAGACTCTATATTCGGTTAGTGCAGGCAGTGTAGTTTATATAACACAGTGTATTGAAGTGATTAAGGGGAACCCTGCAACAATTTTTTTTTTTAATGGCGTGGGGGTCCTCCAAACTCCATACCAGAACCTTATGATTATTATTATTATTATAATTGTACAGGTTTTATATAGTGCCAACAGTTTGTGCAGCACTTTACAACATGAGGGCAGACATTACAGTTACATTACAATTTGGTACAAGAGGAATCAGAGGGCCCTGCTTGTTAGAGCTTACAATCTAAAAAGGAAGGGTCAATTGATACGATGGGTAATAGCTCTGGAGAAACCCTGGAGGCAAGCATGGGAGGAGGTGAGCACGCAACTTGGCAGGCCGCAGGAAAAGGGGGGGATGAGAGAGCGCCCCCCCCTCCTGCACCCTACCAGCCCACATGCCCTCAACATGGTTAGGGTGCTTTGGGGTCCCCCCCAAAGCACCTTGTCCCCATGTTAATGGGGACAAGAGCCTCATCCCCGCAACCCTTGCCCGGTGGTTGTGCGGGTCTGCAGGAGGGGGGCTTATCGGAATCTGGAAGCCGCCTTTAACAAAGGGGCCCCCACATACCGGCACCCCATGTGAATGAGTATCAGGTACATTGTACCCCTACCCATTCATCAAAAAAGTGTCAAAAAAGTCAAAAATGACAGGAGACAGTTTTTGACAATTCCTTTATTAAAAAAAAAGTGTCCCGGGATGCAAATCCATCTTCAATCAGGGCTCCAACAGACCCAGGAAAAAAAAACAAAATGGAAAAAATCCACCTCCATGGAAGACTTCCCCGCTGACTGCTGTCTTTTCCCTTTGACAGCTGTTATATAGGCAAGTGTGGGGCCACTCAGTGACGTAAATGGGTGACCCCGCCCCCTATGATGTTACTTGATGTCAGAAGGGGGCATGGTCACTCGGTTACGTCAACGGGTGGCCCCCGCCCTTGCCTATATAACAGCTGTCAAATCAAAAATACAGCAGTCGCGGGGAAGCCTCCCATGGAGGCAAAGTTTTTCCTGTTTATTTTTTATCGGGACCGTCGGATGGCGTAATTGATGATGGATTTACATTGCGACACACTTTTTTTAATACAGGAATTTTCTCCTGTCGTTTTTACTTTGACACTTTTTTGACACTTTTTTGGTGAATGGGTAGGGGTACAATATACCTGATACCCATGCACATAGGGATGGGGGGTGAGATCTGGGGGCCCCCTTGTTCCCCCCCATTCTGATAAGCCCCCCGCCCGCATACCCCCACAACCACTGGGGAAGGGTTGTGGGGATGAGGCCCTTGTCCCCATCAACATGGGGACAAGGTGCTTTGGGGCAACCACCCCTTTTTCTGCAGTCTGCCAGGTTGCATGCTCAGATAAGGGTCTGGTATGGATTTTGGGGGGACCCCCAGGCCATTTTTTAAAAATTATGGTGCAGGGTTCCCCTTAATATCAATACCAGACCCGAAGGGCCAATGCCGTTTTTTCAATGATTTTTAATGTATATTGCCACTATCCGGCAATTTTAAATTACATTTTTTCCTTTAAATGTCATTTTGCTGCGGTACTGTTATAAACATGGGAAAGATGTGCTACTTTACAGGCAGGCTAAGGGGACCCCCAGGCACGATATTTAAAGGAATATTTCATTTTTATTGTTTCACTTTAAGCATTATTAAAATCGCTGCTCCTGAAAAAACATCCATTTTGCATTGATACATGTCCCCTGGGGCAGTACCCAAGTCCCCATTTTTTATGGCGATAACTTGCATATATTGCGATTGTTGTGGAACTCTGAGGGGGGGTCGTACTCTCTTGTCTTCCCCCCTAGTCTCTTACCGATCCTTTTCTACGTAACCGGTTACCGCTCCCTCAGGAGAGATGGGCGTGTAACCGAGGAAGGCAAATCCGGGTGCACATGTGGTTCCTCCATCACGGCGCCAAGATTCCCTTGTCCAATGGTCCAGTACTATACCTGCTTTTAGAGTGTAATTTTTGGATGAGAAAATGTGCTTGGCTTGAAAAATACAACTAATGCTGCCACCACATCTGAGTACAGGTAATCTGCGTTTATATTCCCATGTCCTGCAAACTGAAAATTGACTGACCGCTTATATACATTTTTGGTAATCTGCGTTTATATTCCCATGTCCTGCAAACTGAAAATTGACTGACCGCTTATATACATTTTTGGTAAATCTGTTTGTCACCACTGTCTCAACTACATCTGTAGCCATGCTCACATTATTTCAATGTTTATTTAGCCATTAAGTCTTACCTAAATTATGGGTTTCCTTATCTTGACAATTTTGGCCTTTTAGTCCCCTTGCAGTTTGATTGTGGTGTGAAAGTTATGCCCTGCTTGCTGTGTTCCTAATATGCCCTCCTAATTGATTAATTGCCAGATTCCATCCACACCCAACACAGTATATAACAAGGCCTTCTTTACGGGGGAACATACAGGGGGCTGCACATACAGGGGGTTCTTCCAAAGAAGTGGGGTTCTTAAAATAAGTGGTACTTCTGCTCTTGCACTTCAGCGATTTGCACAAAGCAAACCATAGCAGATTGCAGGTGATCTCATTTTCATATTATCTCACCTCCTCTGAAACATGCACTCTTTACCTCTCCTCCTCTTCACAATTGCAGCCTCTCTCCTCAAGCTCTCTTTTCTACATCCCTCTGCTCCACCACACAATCTGTACATATCACCCTCACTTTTCCCCTCCCCCTATTACTGCACTCATCACCTCTTTCTAACTCTAAGCCCACTTGCTAACATACCCCCCAGGATACTAAAGCATGTCCCCTCATACAAATCATATTCTCATATTACCTCCCTCACTCTTTTGCTTCTCCTAATCGCTGGAGATATTTCCCCAAACCCTGGGCCTCCCTTATTTAACTGTGCCCAACACACCCATCACCATCACCCTACACCCTCTGGCAGTAGTCGCAATCTACACAATTTAGTCTCCATTCCTCTTCTTCCCAACACCAGCCTCCCTCTCTCCTGCGCCCTCTGGAACGCTCACTCTGTCTGCAACAAACTCACTGCTGTTCATGACCTCTTTGTCACTAATTCCTTTAATCTACTTGCTGTCACTGAAACCTGGCTCCACGAATATGACACCCCTTCTCCTGCTTCCCTCTCCCAGGGTGGCCTTCACTGGACTCACTCCCCTAGGCCTAATGGACGCAAGTGAGGTGGAGTGGGATTCCTCCTATCCCCCCAGAGCACCTTCCAGGTTATTCACCCTCCTCCCTCTTTTTCCCTCTCATCATTCGAAGCCCACTGTATACGTCTATTCTCTCCTACTTCCCTAAGAATTGCTGTGATTTACCGGCCCCCTGGACCATTATCGACTTTCCTTGATGAGTTTTCTGCCTGGCTACCCTACTTTCTCTCTTCGGATATTCCCACAATCCTTCTCGGTGATTTCAACATCCCTGCTAATACAAACACTCCTGCTACTTCTAAACTTCTTAGTCTAACCTCTTCATTTGACCTGAAGCAATGGGTACAGGCTTCTACTCACTCTGATGGCAACACCCTTGACCTTGTATTCTCCTACCTATGCACTCCATGCAACTTCTCAAACAATCCTTTTCCTCTCTCCGACCATCACCTTATTAGTTTCTCTCTCCCCCCTGTCTTCCACCACCTTTCCCTCCAATCGCCTAACCATCACCCGTAGAAACTTTCTGTCAGAGAGGTTACCTGGTTGGGCGCCGGTGCGCGCCGGGGCGCATTGGTGCACGTGTTCCTGTGCGTGCTGGGGCGCGTGTTCCTGGGGGCACTGGCGTGTCTGGTCTGGCCGGCCGTGGCATGCAGGGTGGTGTCCGGGCGTGCGTGCATATGCGCGTTCGCCTATGGGCGTTACCGCGGGCGTGCCTGGTAGTGTTGGCGTGCACGCCGGTGTTCGGGGGCGCGTGCGGGGCGCTTTGGCGAATTGGCGCGTGCACGAGCGCGGCGTTTTGGCGCCAATCGGCCTATTTAAGTCTGCCTCTATCCCTGTTCGGTGTTGCCTGATCAACAGCTCTGTGTCTAGTTCCGTGATCCTCTCTGTGTTCCGTATCTCTGAAGTTTGACCTGTTGTGACCCGGCTTGCCTTTTGGATTTCCTTGACTGCTGCCTGAACCCGACCCCGGCTTGTTTGACCTTGCTTCTGCCTGCTCCCTTTGTACCTTTGCTGCCAGCCCGTTGCCGACCTCTGCCTGTGTGTGACCAGCCTGATAAGCTCCTGCTCAGCATCAGTTCCAGTATTCCTGAGTTCTATCTGCTGCTTGAAAGACCACCTTTCTCCAGGATCCAAACACCAGGCCCTCATGCCACTCCGCATTCGCGGGCTTCCTGTCTGCTCTATCAGGGGCCCCGAATCGGATACGTAAGGGAGCCTACCCTCTGCCCAAGCGGACTCACTTGTCTGGTAAGTGAGGGACCTGACACTTTCGCAACTTCAACTCCTCTCTCCTCTATTCTGCTACTGACCACCTCTATGACAAAATCTCTCCCCTGTCCTGCCCCAACCAAGCCATGTCCATCTACAATAAATCTCTGTCCTCCACCCTGGACAAGCTCGCTCCCCTCACTACACGCAGAATCAGGCCTCGACCCCTACAACCCTGGCAAACAGATGACACTAAAATTCTCAAAAAACGTAGTCGTGCTCTTGAGCGTCTGTGGCACAAGACTAAGTCTCTCGAAGACTTCAACCAATACAAATCTGCCCTCCAAAAATACTATTCTTTCCTCCACACTGCCAAGCAGACCTATTTTACAACTCTTATTAACACCTTCTCATCCAATCCCCGTAAACTCTTCTCTACCTTCAACTCTCTACTTTGTCCTCCACCGCCTCCACCCACTGACTTACTCACTGCCCAGGAAATCGCTAATCACTTCAAAAACAAGATTGATACAATCCGTGATGAAATCTCCATTCTACAGGTATCTCCCCCAGCTAAGACCCCATGTCAACAGGTACAACTGACACTCCCCCTATTCAAATCTACTACTACAGTTGAAGTTGCTAAACTCCTTTCTATCGCCCACCTAACCACCTGTCCCCCGGACCCTATTCCCTCTCAAATGTTACGGTCACCCTCTGACCCCATCCTACATTCTCTAACCCACATCTTCAATCTCTCCCTCACCTCTGGCATCTTCCCCGATGCTCTAAAACATGCACTGGTCACCCCCATACTCAAAAAGCCGTCCTTGGACCCTACCAATCTTAACAACCTACGCCCAATCTCCTTGCTCCCCTTTTTCTCTAAACTCCTTGAACGCCTGGTTTACAACCAACTGAGTGACCACCTCATTAAAAACAACCTTCTTGATCCTCTTCAATCTGGATTTTGCCCTCAACACTCCACAGAAACTGCTCTTTTAAAACTCACAAATGACCTACTAACTGCAAAAACCAACGGACACTATTCTGTACTCCTACTTCTGGATCTTTCAGCTGCCTTTGACACGGTTGACCACCCCCTCCTCCTCAAAAAACTTTACTCCCTCGGTCTCCGTGACTGTGCTCTTAAGTGGCTCTCATCCTACCTATCCCAACGCACCTTCAGTGTCACTTACAATTCTACTTCCTCCACTCCTCTTCCCTTCTCTGTCGGGGTCCCCCAAGGTTCTGTTCTTGGACCTCTTTTATTTTCAATCTACACCTCTTCCCTGGGTCTCACGGCTTTCAATATCATTTCTATGCTGATGACACACAAATCTATCTCTCCACCCCTCAATTCACTCCATCAGTCTCCTCACGCATCACTAACTTACTAACCGACATGTCTGTATGGATGTCACACCACTTCCTCAAACTCAACTTGTCCAAAACTGAGCTTATAATATTTCCTCCCCCACGTGCCTCTTCCCCTGACTTCTCTGTCAAGAGCAATGGCACAACCATCCACCCGTCCCCACATGTCAGGGTGCTAGGTGTTATCCTAGATTCTGAACTCTCCTTTCAGCCCCACATCCAATCACTTTCCAAAGCTTGCCGCCTCAACCTCCGCAACATCTCTAAACTATGTCCCTTTCTAACCAATGAAACCACAAAGCTCCTGATTCACTCCCAGGTTATCTCTCGCCTTGACTACTGCAACTCACTCCTCATTGGCTTACCTATAAATAGACTATCCCCCCTTCAGTCCATCATGAATGCTGCTGCCAGACTCATCCACCTTACAAACCGCTCAGTGTCTGCTACCCCTCTCTGCCAATCCCTCCATTGGCTACCACTCGCCCAACAAATTAAATTCAAAATACTAACAATAAGTTACAAAGCCATCCACAACTCTGCCCCCAGCTACATCACTAACCTAGTCTCAAAATACCAACCTAATCGCCATCTCCGTTCCTACCAAGACCTCCTGCTCTCTAGCTCCCTCATCACCTCCTCCCATATCTGCCTCCAGGACTTCTCCCGAGCCTCGCCCATCCTCTGGAATTCCCTACCCCAATCTGTCAGACTGTCTCCAACTTTATCCACTTTTAGGCGATCCCTGAAAACTTTCCTCTTCAGAGAAGCCTATCCTGCCTCCATCTAACAACTGCACTATTTTCTCCATTAGCTCATCCCCCACAGCTATTACCCTTTTGTATAACTTGACCCTCCCTCCCAGATTGTAAGCTCTAACGAGCAGGGCCCTCTGATTCCTCCTGTATGGAATTGTATTGTAATTGTACTGTCTGCCCTAATGTTGTAAAGCTCTGCGTAAACTGTCGGCGCTATATAAATCCTGTATAATAATAATAATATTAATATTCTTAGATTGTAAGCTCTAAGGAGCAGGGCCCTCTGATTCCTACTGTATTAAAGTGTATTGTATTTGTACTGTCTACCCTCAAGTTGTAAAGCGCTGCGTAAACCGTTGGCGCTATATAAATCCTGTATTATAATAACAATATAAGCCTTTAAAATGAACACTTTTGATTTTTCACGTTCATGTCCCATAGACTTTAACAATGTTCGCGTGTTCACACAAATTTTTTGTCTGTTCGCATGTTCTAGTGTGAACCAAACTGGGGGGTGTTCGGCTCATCCCTATTGGTAATTATACTTGAGGGGTCATCATGGGAAATGGCATTCAAAGGGTAACCCGTTTAATCAAAACGATCAAATGACGGGTTTATAAGTAGTAGCAGTGATTATTATTTTTTATGCGTTATTTTATTTATTTATTTATTTTTTATTTCTAATTTTAATTTAAGCAGATACATTTATTAATTGTTGTAGGATTTCGTTCAGATGAGAAAGTATACAAATCGCTCATCTGACTATTTGATGACTAATTTCAAATGACCTTTCGCTCAAATACCATGGCAGTGTCTCCATTATCATAGCACAAATGGTCTACAGTAAAACCTTGGTTTGAGAGTAACTTGGTTTGAGAGTAACTTGGTTTGAGAGTAACTTGGTTTGAGAGCGTTTTGCAAGACAAGCAACATTTTAAAATACATTTTGACTTGATATACAAGCGATGTCTTGATATACAAGTAGCGTCCTGTCACAACTGAGTATAAGAGAGAAGAGAGGCACCTCAAAGTTTAGCAATATGGTTACATTTAATGAAGGTACAACATTTAGCAACATATTGCTACACTTAGAGGCTTCTCTCTTCTCTTTTATACTCTGGAGCTCCTGCTGGATTTTGCTTCTAATGCCCTTGTGGAGGCTTCCATTTGTGGATGGACGTTTTATGGTTACAGAACCTGGTCACATTGCTAGAATCTTTTTATATGGACTATAAACTGAAGGACCTATGAATAAATGGTTGTGGAACGAATCATTTGAGTTTCCATTATTTCTTATGGAGATATCGCTTTGATATACAAGTGCTTTGGATTACAAGCATGTTTCTGGAACAAATTATGCTCGCAATCCAAGGTTTTACTGTACTTTCAAATGAACTTTGACAAGTGCATGCGCCTAAAACCACTACCAATTTTTATTGTCCGGGAGTGAATTCAACAATTAGAAATGTGTTTGTTCCCATGCGATTACATAAAAATGTTCTGTCTTTGACCTCTGATTTGTTTTGCCCGCTCTGGTCAAAACCAATAGTTGAATTGTCCCTCTAACTGAACAAACATTCTGAAAAGGACTATTTTCTAACAAAATTCTACAGGTGTAAGGCCATCTTTAGCACAAAAGGGAACCAGCCGCATATGTGAAGGTGACATGTAGAAGAAAATCATATTCAAGTGCAAGAATTTTAGACAGTTAACCAAACAGGAGAGGGGCAAGGTGGTGCAAGTAGGGATGGATGAGAAGGAAAAGGTGGTAGGCTTGGGGAGGGTCCTGAGAGGCAATGGGATGGAACTGGGGGACGGGGGTAATATCAGGGATAGAGGTGAAAGAAAAATAATGGAGGGGGGGGAACCTAAGCTGGCCCTCCTATAACCCCAGACTACAGCATTCTTTCAGCCATTGAGCAAGATACTAAAATCCATTTTCAGAAGGTTGTAATGGTATTGTACTACAGTCATCTCAAAGAGTATTGCAATTATTTAGCTTCTATAAATTGCTTGTTGCTAAAAGTTTCTTTTTTTTTTTTAATGTATCACAAAATTGTAAAATTCCCTAAAAAAAAAAAAAAAAAAAAAAAAAGAAAAGACTATTAATGATGTACAGTGCCCCTTACCTGATCCTACACAGAGAGCTGCTAGCAGTAGGATATATGTGTGTGCTGCCATTGTAAGCTGGAGGCATACTCATATCGGCTTACCAATGAACCCCACCCCCATGACACCTTGGTATGCTGGCCCAAAGAAAACAGAGAGAGAGGAAAATTACAGTATTTCTATTATATGGTCTGTGATTTACCCTTGGCTGTCCTCTAAAGGTTTCATCCACCCTCCTAACTGATTTTAACAAAGTTCACATAGTTGGTCACACTAAAAAAGACATAAGTCCATCTTGTTCAACAAATAAAAAAAAAAAAAAAAAAAAAAATATATATATATATATATATATATATATATATATATATATATATATATATATATATATATATAGCAAACCTCCATATATACAATTCTATACCCTCCAACGCTCCAATGGGGGGAAAAACATTCTCTCTTGATCCCCCAGAAGGCAATCGAATATTCCCTGGATCAACTTCCCCTGATGTTATTACTTATAAATGCTAGTATCCAGTTATATTTTGTGCATTCGGGAATGCCTCCCGCTCTTAAAACAACTGGCCACAACTTGTTCTGGAGGGAGTCTATTTCCCATTTTCACAGCTCTTACTGTGAAGAAACATTTCCGTGTGTGGAAGTTAAATCTCTTTTTCCTCCAAATGTAAGGAGTACCCCTTGTCCTCTGTAATGAACTGAACGTGAATATCACAACACCAAGTTCATTATATGGATCACTTATGTATTTATACATGGGGACTATATCCCCCCCTATGAACGAGGGGAGGCCAATAAGTTCTTATCCTCACCATGATCTAAATGTGCTAGGGATCTGAAATTTGTGCAGGTTTATAGGTGAATATCCTAGTAATATGCATGCCAATTTTTGTTTTTGCAGGTTGTGGTGAATTATAGTTAGAGCAAAGGGAAATGGAGTAGGTGTCATGCTGGACAATGCTGAGCCATGATTAGGTTCCTCCATCTTCAAGGAAACTGTACCACAAAGATGAGGGGGACTTTTTAAACAGATTAGTGACCATGGATGAAAGCTGGGTATATCTGCATCATCCTGAGACTAAAGAAATGAGTAAAACATGGAAACATGCTTCATCACCCACCCCTGACAATGATAAAGCAGTCATTACTGAAGTTGATAGCTGTTTTTTCTCCAAATCTGCATAATTCGATGCAGATGGTATTAAAGATCTGTTCCACAGATGTGAAAAGTGTGTGATATGTAGAGAAGGCAGAGTCAGTGGACTAAATTTCAGATCCATAGCACACATGTGGATCTTGGTGAGGGTAAGAACTTATTGCCCTCCCCTCATATTTATACATGGTGATCCTATCCCCCCTTATGTATTTATACATGTAATTATATCCCCCCTTAATCTCCTCTTCTCAAGGGAGAATAAATTCAGTTCCTCTAATCTTTCCTCATAGTTGAGCTCCTCCATGCCTCTTATAAGTTTGGTCGCCCTTCTCCGCACTTTCTCCAGTTCCCTGATATCCTTTTTGTAAACTGGTGCTCAAAACCGAACTGCATATTCCAGATGAGTTCTTACTAATGATTTGTACAGAAATGATCTCTCTTGGGGATGGGCTAACGGTTTGGCCTGAGCATGAGTTCGGACCAAACATCGGCTGATCGCCGTCCGCCGAACAACCGTATTATCAGGGCCCGCCGAACTACCACAATGCACTGCACTGCCACACAGTGCATTGAAAGCCCCGATTGGCTGAAGCCATGAAAGCTTCGCCCAATCAGGGCACAGAGCACTGTCAGAGCCATGATTGGACACTGTCATGATGACTCCATCCAATCATGGCTCATTGCTCTTAGTCCTGCCCCACACTCTAAAAGTATTCTTTCAAAAGTGGCCAATTTTAGTGTGATATCGGCATGGAGAGAGATAGAACAGGACTCTGTTCTGTGCTACTAGACAGTTAGTGTGTTATAGTGGGCTATTGTGATTCCATTGTCAGTGTAGAATATTAGTTTAGTGTGAATGAATGGATAGTTCAGTGTGAGCACCTTTCATCTTTATATTAGCATGAATCAAGGGACAGTTTAGTCAGTGTGAGTGTAGTCATCGATTAACACCGTATATTTCATTGCGTTACCGCAAGTTTAATGGCATATATTTCATTGCTTTAATGCAAGTTTAACGCCATATAGTTCTGTGCATTACTGCAAGTTTAATGCCGTACATTTCTTTGCGTTACTGCAAGTTTAACGCCGTATATTTCATTGTGTTACTGCAAGTTTAACGCCATATAGTTCTCTGCGTTACTGCAAGTTTAACGCTGTATATTTCATTGCATTACTGCAAGTTTAACGCCATATATTTTTGTGCTTTACTGCAAGTTTAACTCTGTATATTTCAGTGTTAGTGCATGTTTAACGTAGCATATTTCTGTGCGTTACTGCATGTTTGATGCAGTATATTAAACTGTATCCGTGGAGTGTGTATGTGTAGTGAGTACTCATATTAAAGTTCACCAAATGCCACTTTCCATTGATTAAAGTGCACAGATGTATACATTTCCACATCTTTATTACGTTTTGTTAATAAGCACCCCCCATCATGTCTGGGAGGACAACAAGGAGAGGCAGACATTCCCATGGCACTGTAAGAGGCCGGCAGCATATGTGTCCACAGGTAAAGGTGGACGTGGTCAGTCCTCAGGCAGGGCATCATTTCCTTTTTTTAGTGATGTTGATGGTGATATCCAGCCACAGCATGCAGAGGAGGTGGTGGACTGTCTTACTAAACCATCCTCATCTTCCTCATCCTCTGTCACCCAATAAGAGACTAGTGCGTAGTCCTCTGCAGCAGCCAGAGTTGCTAAACCTGCCTCCTTGTCCACAGCTATTCCTGCCATAGCCCTAGCATCAGGCATGGAGGAGTAAGCTGAGTTATTTGAACACAGCATCAACCACTTGCTTCTTGATGACGCACAGACATTACTTGATTCAGATGTTGGTTCTGAGGTTGAGGAAGGCAGGAATATGAGCCTACAGAGAGGGGAGAACACTGGTACACAAATTGGCATTCATGTTTCCCCCAGCCTCAGAGTATTGCCAAGTTGTTTCCAGTGGTAATGAGGATGGAGGAGATGATGATGGGGATGAGGTCTCTGACGCGACTTGGGTGTCAGAGCAGATGAGGAAAGTGAGGGTGAGGCACAACCCCAACAAGGCAGCCATCATGGAAGAGTAGAGATCAGCCACCCTATTCTGACACATTGTGCTGATATGCTGTTATCTCCTGGCCTACTTTCAATAGCTCAGCTGTCTGGGCCTTTTTTAGTACATATGCAGCTGATTGCACTTTTGCTATTTGCAAACTTTTTCTCAAGCACATGAACCGTGGCAAAAACACCATCCATTTGGGTACCACATGCTTGACAAGGCATTTAACTTCCCACCACTCAGCCCATTGGCAAGAACACCTAAAAGCCACACAAAAGGGACACAAATCTGTCCCTCCTTACTCACCTCAGTCTGTCCCTGATATACCTCATGACCTCTCAGCAGCCTCCACTGACAGGGATGATGGTAACGTGCAGGGTGTCCCCGGTCCTTGCAGCACATCTGCCAGCAACACACCACCAGCTGTAGACTATAGCTGGCAAATTTCTCTGCCCCATCTGCTGCAGTGGAAAAAAAATACAGTCACTGCCACCCACATGCCCAGCGTCTAAATGCAAGCTTGTCAAAGCTGCTGGCTCTACAACTTCTGCCTTTTCGTCTGGTGGATTCTATCCCCTTCTGTGAGTTTGCAGAATGTGCTGTACCACAATGGCAGGTTCCCAGTCGCTATTTCTTTTCACATAAGGTCATTCCAGCTCTCTACCATCATGTGGAAGGCAATGTTGTGGCATTGTTGGGCAAGGCAGTCAGCCGCAAAGTCCACGTTACTGCTGACATGTGGACCAGCAAGCATGGGCAGGGATGATATATTTTGTTCACAGCACACTGGATAATTCTGTTTGCAACTCGGAAGGATGCAGGACAGGGCTCAGTGCTGTTGCTTGTTGTGCCCCATGTCTCCATACAGCTGGCGATGATGCAAGATTTGTCAGCTGGACCCCCTTCTCCTCCTCCTCCTCCTCCATTCTCTCCTCTTCTGAATTGTCCTATGAACCTCAAGTAATCCATAAGCATTCAAAGGGCTATTAAATGAGCCAGGCTAAAAGGTTCCATGCAGTGCTTCAGCTGGTGTGTCTAGGGGACAGGAACCACACCAGGCCCAGAGTTGGTTCAAGCCACGCCAGCTGGAGCCAGGAATGGTGGTGTGTGATAATGGCACAAACCTCCTGTCTACCCTTAGACAGGGAAAGTTGACACACTTGCCATGCCTGGCACATGTCCTCAATTTGGTTTTGCAGCATTTCCTAAATAGATACCCAGGGCTAGAAGATCTGCTAAACAGGCCAGAAGAGTCTGTAGCCATTTCAGGTGGTTATACACAGCCAGTGCTCGATTGGCTGAAATTCAGCGTGTATTCCACCTGCTCATAAACTGCCTGATTTGTGACATGCCCACCAGGTGGAACTCGGCTTTGGCAATGCTGCAGCGGCTGCACATGCAGCAGAGGGCCATCAAGGAGTACCTGTGTGAGTATGGCACAAGGACAGGCTCAGGCCGGCTAGGCTTTTTTTCCCCGCACCAATGGCTGCTCATAAATGATGCATGCACTGTACTGTCACCATTTGTGTAGGCCACAAGGATGGTGAGCCCTGACAATGCATGCACCAGTGACACAATGCCTTTTGTGTTCCTGCTGGAGCAGACTCTGCGTGGCATTATGGACAGGGCACTCAAGGCAGAGCAGCAGGAGGAAGAGGGGGACTTCCTTTCCTCTCAAGGCCCACTTTATGCAGACACCAGTGTTCCTATGCCACAGAACAAACAAGAGGAGAGAGAGGAAGAGGAGAATTCTGGTAGTTTTGGAGGCATTGAAGCAGAGGAAGAATCACGTAAGTAAGTAAGAGATGGTTTTCCAACCCCAGGACCCTTGGGAGTAGTACGTGGCTGGGAGGAGGCAGTTCCAGATACTGTAATTCTGAATGACCCCGAGGAGTCTGCTTCTCATGCCTCCGCAAATTTGGGGTGCATGGGCTCCCTCATGCTTCAAAGCCTGCGAAAGGACCCAAGAATATGTGGCGTAAAGGAAAAGGATCACTATTGGTTGGCAACCCTGACCACTGTTACAAGGGTAAAGTCTCAGAACTCATCCCATCCCCACAGAGAGTGCAGAAGATGAAATCTCTTTAGGGAAACCTTAAAGAGGAATTTATCTAATGATTTTCCTGACTCTGGTAGGTTATAGTGTTGTGGAAAAACGTGGTTTTGAGGCTTCTCTTGATCAAGAGAGGAGCGGTGGAGAAGGCAGCTGCCTAAGTGATACATCTCTAATTTTTTTCAGTCCTCGCCGCCCAGGGCTGTCAGCTTCCACGTCCCATCAGCAGTGTCTGCATCACATGGTGGTGTCAGGGACATGCCGGCCATAGCGCAACAGATGCGCAAAGGCAGAGGCAACTACACATGCGTGGGCACATGCGCCAACGTGCACGCTCATTAGCACTGGCGCCAAAATGACACATATAAGGATGGCAGGATGGACCTTGCTGTCTGATCTGTAGCTTTCCCCTGTATCCTGCTCCAGTGCCTGTACCTTGATTTATCTTCGGCTGCTTTCTGATTCTCTGTTGTCAAACCTTTGTCAGAACTTTGACCATTCTTTGCTTGATGTCTCTGATGTATACGATCTTCCGTGAATAACCCAGCTTGTCTGACTCTGCACCAGTCTCTTCAGCTTCCCACAGCACCCGAATAGCTGCATCCGCAGTACACCGGCATCTCCAACCTACCTGCATCCAGAGCACACCTGCATCCACAACGTCCCTGCACCTGCAGCCAACCTGCAGCTTCAACTACTGCAGCAATCAGGCTTCTCCTGCTTATCTGCCAACCGAGAACATCGCGGGCCCTCCTACCTCACTATGCTCTCACGCATGCTGTTGCAACCTCAGCAGTCCATGAACCGGTGCTGTATGAGAGCTTTCCAGTCAACGATCCACTAGCTTACTGGGTCATGAGAATAGACCACTGGCCAGAACTTGTCCAGTATGCCATTGAGCCACTGGGCTGCCCTGCATCCAGTGTGCTTTCTGAATGGTTTCTGACAATAGAACGCGTCTGTCCACAGACTCCGTAGACCATTTGACTTTTATCAAAATGAATCAGTCCCGGATTCCCAACAGCTATGAAGCCCCTGATGCTGCTGATTAAATGTTTTTGGGATGTGGAATCTCTGCAGGACTTCTAGGCTGCCTAGCGTTGTGGATGTTGATTTCATCTGGAAGAATGTTTTTGGTGTAGGTTTCATGGGCACAATTGACACCAAAAGACCAATTTTTCCATAACTGTTTGACAGGTGCATAATTGCAATTTTTGACAGCAAGGACAATTCTTGCTTTCTTTAAGAGTACCTCTTATAGGGTTACAGTGTGAAGGCGTCACGACACCCAAAGCCCAACTTTTTCCGCACCCGTTACTTCTATCTAAAGTCTGTAGAAGAGACACCAGAATTTATCCAAAAATTCTCTAATCATGTTCCCAGTGCACTACATTCTGGCCTCATCATACAGACTGGCTCCCCAAGCCGTTGCTTACAAAATAAAGAAAGCTTGCAGGGAAAATGTAATTTTCTTGGCTTTATAAATGCAATTATTGCTGCAACAGCTTCTATACACAGTACAGATGTGCTACTTTACAGGTAGACCCTCCAGGCAGGAATTTTTCATTTTTATGCTTTCACTTTAAGCATCAATAAATCACTGCTCATTAAAAAAACATTTTTTACAAACTTTTTTTCATTGATACATGTCCCCCAGGGCAGTACCCAGACCCCCATAACCATTGTATGCCCAATTACTGGCATATAAGCCTTCAGAATGGGCACTTTTCACATGATTTTTCACGTTCAGGTTCCATAGACTCCAATAGGTTCGTTATTCGGCTCCGAACTTTCTTGATGCTCGAAAGTTCTGGTGTGAATCAAACAGGGGATCGTTCATCCCATAGCTAATCTCTCTCCCTCTGAAGTACATACCTGTTTAATGCAAGAAAGCATTTTGCTTGCTTTAGAAACCGCAGCTTGGCATTGCATACTTTTATTAAGCTTATGATCTACCAAAACCCCAAGATTCTTCTCCACCATTGATTCTCCCAGTTGTTCTCCCCCTAGTATGTAAGATGCATGCATAGTCTTACCCCCCCAAGTGCATAACTTTACATTTATCAACATTAAACCTCATTTGCCACATAGTTGCCAAATTAAATAGTGCATTGAGGCCGGCTTGTAAGTTGGAGACATCCTGTAAGGACGTTGTTCCACTGCATAGCTTGGTGTCATCTGCAAACACTGAAATGGTACTTTTAATCCCAGACACTATTGATAGGCTGGATGTTCAAGTCATCCTAAGTTCAACTCAAATATCAGCTGTTTGTGTGTTCGCCGAACATGCGAACAAATAGGGCGCTCGGCATGAAGTTCACCTGCCGCCGAGCGCCCCATAATGCACTGCGATCTAGTACTGCATTGATTAATGCTGATTGGCCAAAGCATGCAGCTGACCTGTATGCTTTGGCCAATCACAGCATGATGTACTGTGAGAGCCACGATTGGCCAAAGGCACAGTGTTTTGGTGCCACTGAAGCGTTTCAGCGGCAAAAAAAAAAATTCTCCATAATTGCTGTTCCTTCTTTTGAGTCGCAGGTGGTCTTCCTTCTGTGTCTCCACTGTTTGTTTTTTGTTTTTTTGGCCTTTCTTAATTTTTTTTACATTTATTTTATTTTAGGTTTTTTTTCAGCAGCAGCATTAAAAACTATTCTCCACAATTGCTGCACCCTTATTTTCTTGATTAAAAATTTAAAAAATTAATAAAATAGTTTATAGTGCACTAAGCACAAAAGTATTGCACCCAAGCACCATATTCCCATCCCGCACTCTATAAAAAAAAAAGTTATAAAAATCCCCCCCAAAAAAACGCCATTATGGCCGAAAGGCCAAGGAGAGTCAGACGCTCATAGGCCACGAAAAGTGGGCAAGCAGCCTCTGTGTCTACAGTGAAAAGTGGTGGTGGCGGACATGGTGCATCCTCTGCAGATGGGGCACACTTGTCCTTTTTTTCTGCTGCTGGCCGTGGTTTTGAGCCACATCATGCAGAAGAGTTGGTGGAGTGGATAACTAAGCCATCCTCATCCTCCTCATCCTCTGTCACCTCACCCAGGCTCATACTAGTTTGCCTTCCACTGTAGCTGCCAAAGCGGCCTATTCCACCTGCTCCTTGTCCACAGCTACTCCTTCCGTAGCCCCACCATCATGCACGGAGGAGTCACCTGAATTATTCGATCATAGTGTGGATTATATGCTGCTGGAGGATGCGCAGCATTTTGATGTTGGTTCACAGGTTGAGGAAGCGAGTAACGTGAGCCTAGAGAGAGGGGCTGCCAATGACGGACAAGAAAATAGCAGTCATGTTCCCCCAGCTGCAGCATGCTGCCAAGTTTGCTCCAATGACGAGGAGGGAGGGGATGATGAGGACACTGACTGTACTTGGGTGCCTGAGAGAACAGAGGAGGAAAGTGAGGAGGAGGCACAACTCCAACGAGGCAGGATGTACTCCAAGGGCTGGCTTAAGGGCAGCCACCCTATTGCATCACACCAAAGCTCCACAGGTGCTGGGCGCTGCTGACTCCCCACTGACTTCCAAAAGTTTGTTGGTGTGGACTTTTTTCAACACATGTTCAGCAGACCACAGCGTTGCTGTTTGCAATCTCTGTCTGATGGGGATCAAGCATGGCCAGAACAGCAGCCCCTTGGGCACCACACGCTTGACAAGACATATGTTGAACTTCCATGC
This sequence comes from Aquarana catesbeiana, assembly GCF_042186555.1. NCBI lineage: Eukaryota > Metazoa > Chordata > Amphibia > Anura > Ranidae > Aquarana > Aquarana catesbeiana. Next base: position 9,694,408 of record NC_133328.1, on the reverse strand, counting down.
AGTCCATTGGCAACAGCACCTGAAAGATCCACATCATAAAAAAATGCAGACTTCTCTTTGCTCCTCATCTGGGATCTCTACCCCTACTATACCTCAAGTCTTCTCAAAAACCTCCACTGAGAGGAATGATGGTGTGACGGGAGTCACTTTGGGCGGGGGGGGGGGTGACGTGGAACCCAGAATCCCTTAGAGATGTTGGGGAACCCTTTCTTCAGCTCCCCATGCACCTCCTATGTCTAAGTCACCCTGTGTCGGTGACCGAGAACCCCAGTCTGATCTGTACTAATCAGACTCACTGTACAACCACACTGGAATGTTGTGTGTGTTTATATTGCATATTGTATATTGTCTCATATTGTTGGGGACTATTTGCTGGGTCGTTTGGGGTCTGGCTGTATTCCATTGTTCTATTGTGTCTGTCTGCCTTGGGTATATGGACTGTGTATGTAGATTAGCTGTGAGAGGGGAGGGGGGCGGTTCCTCCAACAGCTCTACCTGCTGATTGGACAGTCTACTGATGAGAAGTTTAAATATCTCTGTGCACTTGTGTTTCAATAAACATATCCATGTTCTAGCTTTGTAACTGAGCTAGTCTCGCCAAGTTTTTTTTAGTTACAATATATGTGGCTGTAAGATCTAATATCTATATTCAGACTGGAAGGAAGCGATACAGTATATGATGAAAGCACTCAAGCGAAGTGTGGGGCGTTTTGCTAAAGGTGGTATAGCAAAGGGTGCCACTGGTACTTGCACCCAATCTACTAGCAGTATACCACCTGTTGATTTCACCAGGAAAATTTTGCTTCCCCAGTTGCTGAACCGTAAAAAAAATATTGTCCTAGCCATCCACATACTTATCGTCTAAATGCTATCTTGGCCAAATTGCTAGCACTACAACTGCTGCCTTTTCATCTGGTAGACTCTGCCCCCTGTCATGAATTTGCAGAATGTGCTGTGCCACAGTGGCAGGTTCCAAAAAAAAATTATTTTCACATATGGCCATTCCAGCGCTGTACCATCCTGTGGAAGGCAATGTTTTGGCCTTGTTGGACAGGATGGTTAGCAGCAAGGCTCACATTACTGCTGACTCATGGTCCAGCAGGCATGGGTGGGACATTTTCTGTACGGTGCACTAGGTAACTCTGCTGGCAGCTGGGAAGGACGCAGGACAGGGTTCAGTGCTGGAGCTTGTTCCGCCACTACGCCTCTAAAAAGCTGGTGGTGATTCTGACACATCGGTCTGCTCCACTCCTTCCTTTTCTTCTTCCTCTATGGCCTAGTCTGCTGAATTGTCCACTGAACCGGCAGTGCTCCTTAAAGGGGTTGTAAAGATAAAAAATTTTTCACCTTAATGCATTCTATGCATTAAGGTGAAAAAACTTTTGACAGTACCGCCGCCCCCAGCCCCCCCGTTTTACTTACCTGACGCCTCGAATCTTCGCTGCTCGTCCTCATTGCAGCTCAGCCTGGTCGCCGATTGGCTGCAGTGGATGGATTGAAAGCAGCGCAGCCATTGGCTCGCGCTGCTGTCAATCACATCCGATGACGCGGCGCGCCGGGGGGCGGGGCCGAGTGATACAGCGAGCGGCTATAGCCGCCGGCTGTATCACGGGAGCGCGCCCGCAAGCACTCACCACCATGCGAGGGAGCTCGCATTAAGGTGGTAAATGCTTGCGGGGAGGAGCTGAAACAGCCGCCGAGGGACCCCAGAAGACCAGGTTCGGGGCCACTCTGTGCAGAACGAGCTGCACAGTGAAGGTAAGTATGATATGTTTGTTATTTTAAATAAAAAAAAAAATTACCTTTACAACCCCTTTAAGCATTCAAGGGGCTAGGCAAGCAGTCAGGCTAAAAGATGCCATCGGATGCTTCAGTTGGTCTAGGGGACAGGAGCCACAATGGGGCAGAGATTCTGTCAGCTCTGCAGGGGCAGGCTCAAAGGTGGTTGATGCCATGGCAGCTTGAGCCAGGAATGGTTGTATGCGACAATGGCACCAACCTTCTCTCCGCACTCCAACAGGGACACTTGACACATGTTCCATGCTTGGCACATGTCCTGAATTTGGTGGTGCAGTGTTTCTTGAACAGGTACTTAGGCTTACAAGATCTTCTGAGGCAGGCCAGAAAAATCTATGGCCATTTCCAGCGGTCATTGGACATGTGCAATTCACTATGTTTCGAATTAGTTTTTCGATTAAATTCAATAAATTTGTTGATTCGGAAATATTCAAATTAACCAAAACCCATTTAACAAACTTTTCTTAAAACTAAAATTCGAAATTCGGAAATTTGAAAATTCGAAATTCAAAAATCTGTAAATTCGAAAATCTGAAAATTCAAAAATCCAAAAATAGGTATGAAAATCCAAAAATTCAAAAGAATGAAAAGCCAAAAATAAGAACGAAAACCCGAAAATCCGAAATAATAACTAACTAACTAATAATAATAACTATTACTAACTATTAAATTATAGGTATTAGAATTTCCTTTCAAATTTTGCTGTTAGTGAACAGAACGAATACGAATTTATCCAAAGTTATGAATTATCCAAAATAACGAATGCTGCATCTAAACGAATGTAACGTAACGAATTAATAAAAATACAATTTTTTTATTGTTATTATAATTATTTGTGTAGTGTAGTGGGTGTTGTAGTAATCAGTGTAGTGGGTGGTGTAGTGTAGTGTGTGTTTATGTTGTAGTGTAGTGGGTGTTGTAGTAAACAGTGTAGTGTAGTGGGTGGTGTAGTGGGTGTTCGTAGTGTAGTGGGTGTTGTAGTAATTAGCGTAGTGTAGTGGTTTTTGTAGTGTAGTGGAGTAGGGGGTTGTAGTAATCAGTGTAGTGGGTGTTGTAGTAATCAGTTTAGTGTAGTGGGTGTTGTAGTAATCAGTGTAGTGTAGTGGGTGTTGTAGTGTAGTGGGTGTTGTAGTAATCAGTGTAGTGTGGTGGGTGTTGTAGTGTAGCGGGTGTTGTAGTAATCAGTGTAGTGTAGTTAGTGTTGTAGTAATCAGTGTAGTGTAGTGGGTGTTGTAGTAATCAGTGTAGTGTAGTGGGTGTTGTAGTGTAGTGGGTGTTGTAGTAATCAGTGTAGTGTGGTGGGTGTTGTAGTGTAGCGGGTGTTGTAGTAATCAGTGTAGTGTAGTTAGTGTTGTAGTAATCAGTGTAGTGTAGTGGGTGTTGTAGTAATCAGTGTAGTGTAGTGGAGTAGGGGGTTGTAGTAATCAGTGTAGTGGGTGTTGAAGTATTCGGTGTAGTGTGGTGGGTGTTGTAGTAATCAGTGTAGTGGGTGATGTAGTGGTAATCAGTGTAGTGTAGTATAGTGGGTATTGTAGTGTAGTGGACTGGTAGGTCAATATACTGGTCAGTATAGGAATCAGGTAGGTCAGTGTAGTGGACAGATAGGTGGGTGTAATGGTCAGTCTAGGAATCATGTAGGTCAGTGTAGAGGTCAGTATAGGAATCAGGTAGGTCAGTGTAGGAATCAGGCTGGTAAGCACTATTGTAGGAAGTGAAGGTACTCAGGGAGTGCTAAAAGTCTGTAGGTTAGGGGGAGCAAATTTCTTGCCTTGCACCGGGCGCTGAAAACCCATGCTAAACCACTGCTGCTGGGGGCACCTGATGCAAGGAGGGACTCTGCTGGGGGCTGATGCAAGAAGGGACTCTGCTGGGGGCACCTGATGCAAGGAGGGACTCTGCTGGGGGCACCTGATGGCATCTGGTGGCAGGTGACGTGGCAGGTGACACGCTCAGGGGTCGCACTGATTCTGCATTATGGTGAGTTGAATGATTTTGAATTTTATATTACAATGTAATAATAGAAATAATGCGCTTCAATCATCCTGACACCATAACAACCATGGTGCTGGGTTGATTGAAACACTAACACCAGGTTTTTGGAGTATCTTTATCTGCTGATTGTTAAACTCTGGAATACACATATTTCTATTGTGGTGTAGGATCTGAGGCTGCTGTCCCTCCATCCCTCTCCCCCCCTTTCCCCCTTTCCCTCTTTCCCTCTACATCCCTCATTCAGACTCTAACCACACCCCCTTTAAACCTCGCCTATTTAAGCCACGCCCACTATTTTGCATAAACCACACCTATTTTTTTGCACGGTACGTGCCGCATTTTTACTTTTCTCCCTGTGCCACACCTACAAACGCATGCCCCACCCCCTAATTATAATGCGACTCCGCCTACAGCCAAAAAAGTGTCCCTAAAAATTTTTTTTACAATGTTGGCAACTATGCACCTGTAGCAATAACTCTCAGTGGAGCTTCTGGTTTAAAGCGGGCTGTTACCTTCACTCTCGACACCTCTGTTTCACCGTCACCGGGTCTAGGGTTCCGTTGAGTTTACCTCTGGGCGATGCAAGCACTGAAAACTCGAGTATATTTTCCAATGCTTTAATGAACAAATAAATGAAGTAGCAGGAAAGAGGCAGAAGGAAAGCTGCAGGGAAGCTCAAATACCTTTCAGTAGTAATCTTCAGAACACTCTTTGGAATTGAACACTTGTAGTTGAATAGTCTCCCCTTTTTTTGTAGGATCTAATCTTTGCCTGCCTGGATAGACATCTCTCACTTGCCTATCAGCCAGTACGTAGCACGAACAAAAGTCTCTGCCACAGACTTGTTTGGAATGAAACCTGTACGATCCTCTGCCACAGGATGTATTGGTTTGCAATGAATGTCAGACACAGTACTTGAACCTTTAAGCCAACCCGGCAGTACTATGCAGGATACGTCCTCCAACCAAGTCACCAGGCCCCTCTCCAGACCAGCACTCTGCATGATCCTTCCATGATGGGTCCTCCCCTGGGATCTCCTCGGTTGTCCAGCTTCTTCACTCAGGATAGACAGCTCAGGACCATTCCTCGGCTGACGTGGTAGGCCCCAGACAGGCTTCTGGGCCCACCCACACGCCGCAGCGACGTGGGCCTCTGGAACGGAGGACCATGAGGTGGTACTCTTCTGTCGGCCAGGAGGGCCAGCAGGTGGCTGAAAACGAACCCCAAAATATGGCATCTGCCCCATAAATACCCTCTCCCAGAATGCAACTTGGAGGACTAACTCCACCGAGTTGTCCCCGGAACAGAGGAGCACTCATACTCTTCAACACGTTGCTTTTCCAACACTGGCCCATGGTGACTACGACACCCACCTGCACAGTCTGGAACTGCATGCAACTCAGCCAAGCTGGAACAGAGGAAAATCTGACTTCCTCTAACAAGTGACCCACTAGATTTACCCATCAGCGGTAGATTAAAAATCTACCAGCGCTACACACCATTCTGGCTGCTAGGTCAGTGAGAGAGGATTATTCGGATGAGCAAGATCCGTTGACTGAAGGAGTACTTGTCTCCGGGATCTAAAAGTTCCTCAGTGATCTGCACAAGGTATCTGAGCTTCCCCTTGAACCCTCCATCCCTCTACTGCTTAAGTGTTTAATAAAAAAGCATTGGAAAAAGAACCAAGTGACTGGTGCATATATCAGTGGGTGCAAGGCCCAGTAGAAACTCTGAAGTTTCTGGTATGGTAAACTGTGAGAAAGGGGTAATGGCAACGATCCAAAATAATAACCAGCAGCTCCTTCGGGGGTAGGTGCTACACCAGTCATAGGTGGGGGCAGTGACCGTTTTTTGTATCCCTTGAAGACTGCCCTATGCTGCCTATCCTATTTCTGAATCTTGATTATGCTAGCTTCCAACAATATTTTTGGTCTAGGCAACCACCAACACCTAAGGCCCAATTTTTCTGCACCTATTTGACAGGTGCATGTAATTTAATTTTTTTTCAGATTTTTAACAGCAGGGCCCTGTTTCTGCACCCAGAAAAAGTAACTGTGAGGGGTTACAGTGTTTAGGCGCCACCAACACACATCGGCGGTCCGTTTTCATCCGATCTCCCCATATAGGAAAGCGGGGCTCTGGTGGGTCCATCTCTGCACATTGAGTGGAGACAGACCTGCCATCCGCCTCCTCAGCTGGGATCAGCGGATCGATCCCTGGCTGAGCAAAGCGGAGTCCGTCAGGTGGAACGCCCCTGTGTGAAAGGACCCTTACAGTGTTACCACCAACACCCAAGGCCCAATTTTTCTGCACCTGTTTGACAGGTTCATGTCATTTCAATTTTTTTTTTCACATTTTTAACAGCAGGGCCTTTTCCTGCACCCAACAAGAGTAACTGTGAGGGGTTACAGTGTTCAACCACCACTAAGGATGGACGAATGGTTTGGGCCAAGCATAAGTTTGGCCTGAACATTGCCCATTCAGGTACTCACCAAACACCCAAACTTTCTGGGCACTTAGTGTTCATCCGCTGAGCGCACAGTCAATAGGTTGTTAAGGCTTTCACGCTGAGAGCTACATTTTATAAAACAATTGTATAAAAAAAAAAAATGCAAATTTAAAAGTTGTGGAAAAAACTATGTGGGGGGGGCCCTTTTGGGTCCTATATGGATTTTAACCACTTCTCTATTGGCACATTGTAAAATTACGCCAGCAGGAACACTCCCTCCCTCGGAACACTAACTAACTATTTCCAGCCCATTAGACTACCCGAGCATCCGAGTACCTATCTGCAGCCCATGCCTCATAGACTATACGTTGGGGTGTTTTCTTTCCAAAACGGGGTCAAGTTGTGGGTAATTCCACTGTCCTGGTGCACCAGGACCTTCAAAACTGTGAGAGGTAGGAAGGAAATGAGATGTGTAATTTATGCTCCTAGAACGCCTGATGGTGCTCCTTACATGTTGGGCCTCTGTATGTGGCCAGGCTGTGAAAAAGTCTCACACATGTGGTATCACCGTACTCAAGACGAGTAGCAGAATGTATTTTCGGATTTAATTGGAAGTATGCATATGCTGTGTTTAAGAAATAACCTGTTATGACAAATTTGTGTAATTAAAAAAATAGATGTCTTAATTTTCCCTGCTTCTGATGAACGCTCTCCTTGCCCGGCCGGTCAGTTTAGGTGGACGGCCATGTCTTGGTAGGTTCGCAGTTGTGCCAGACTCTTTCCATTTGGATTGAACAGAGCTCCGTGAGATGATCAAAGCTTGGGAGATTTTTTTATAACCCTGTTCTGTTTTAAATTCTCTACAACTTTATCCCTGACCTGTCTGGTGTGTTCATTGGTCTTCATAATGCTGTTTGTTCACTAAGGTTCTCTCAAAAACCTCTGAGGGCTTCACAGAACAGCTGTATTTATACTGAGATTAAATTACACACAGGTGGCCTCTATTTACTAATTAGGTGACTTCTGAAGGCAATTGGTTCCACTAGATTTTAGTTAGGGGTATCAGAGTAAAGGGGGCTGAATACAAATGCCCCCCCCCACACTTTTCACATATTTGTAAAAAAAATTTGGAAAACCATTTATCATTTTCTTTTTTGTTTAACCCCTTCCCGCCGAGCGTACGCAGATGTGCATACTTGGCTTTCGGGGGTTATGCCGGGATGATGCCCGCAGCTGCAGGTATCATCCCGCTACCGTTTTTTAGAGCCGGCGATCAGCTATCCAGGTATAACAACCGATGCGGCTAAAAGCTGCCCGGCTGTTATACCGGAGGAGCGGGAGGGGACGTCCCCCCCTCCCGCCGCTCTTACCGGGCCTCCCAATCCACCGGGCGGCCCGATCACCAATCCGCCACCTCCGGCGGCTAGGGACACACTGGAAGGAAGCCGTAAGCGGCTTCATGCCAGCCTCCTAATCGTAAACATGGAAGCGACGTCATGACGTCCCTTCCCGTTTACTCGGCTGCCGATGGCGCCGGTTTTAAAAAAATACACAGTATTCAGAATCGCCGAAAACGGCGATCTGAATATTTTGAAGTGCAAAGGAGGGATTTGGAGTCTTTTAGACCCCCCGATCCCTCCATAAAGAGTACCTGTCACCACCTATTACTGTCACAAGGGATGTTTACATTCCTTGGGACAACAATAAAAGTGATCTTTTTTTTTTTTTAAACACAATTTATTAATATAAAAAAAAATAAAATAAATAAGAATTTTTTTTTTTTATATAGCTCCTCCGTCCCTGTGAGCTCGCGCAGCAAAGAAAACGCATACGGAAGTCGCGCCTGCATATGTAAACTGTGTTCAAACCGCACATGTGAGGTATCGCCGCGATCGTCGGAGCGAGAGCAATAATTCTAGCACCAGCCCTCCTCTGTAACTCTAACCTGCTAACCGTAAAGAAAATGTAAAGCGTCGTCTATGGAGATTTTTAGGTACCGTATTTGTCGCCATTCCACGACTGCGTGCAATTATAAAGCGTGACATGTTTGGTATCTATTTACTCGGCGTAACATCATCTTTCACATTATACAAAAAAATTGGGCTAACTTTACTGTTTGTTTTTTTTTAAATTCATGAAAGTGTCCCTTTTCCCAAAAAGTTGCGTTTAAAACACCGCTGCGCGAGTACCGTGTGATATAAAATATTGCAACAATTGCCATTTTATTCTCTAGATTCTCTGCTAAAAAATATATATATTCAATGTTTGGGGGCTCTAAGTAATTTTCTAGCAAAAAATACGGATTTTAACTTGTAAACATCAAATGTCAAAAATAGGCTAAGACCCCTTTCACACTGGGGCATTTTTTTAGGCGCTTTAGCGTTAAAAAAAGTGCCTGAAAGAAGCCTCATCTGCAACCCCAATGTGAAAGGCCGAGCCCTTTCACCCTGCCAGCACCCAAAGAATGCTGGTAAAGCGCCGCTTAAGACCCTTTTCACACTGGGGCGGTTTTCGGGCGTTTTCCGGGTGCTGGCAGTGTGAAAGGGCCCGGGCCATCGGCGCACCCAGCCCGGTGGAAAAAAACACGAAAGCGCTGCAATGAAGCTGTTTGCAGGACATTTTTTTGACGCCCCCCCGTGTGAAAGCCCTTGGGGCTTTCATACTGGAATTGCAGATGAGGCCTCTTTCATGCCCTTTACAGGCGCTTTTTTTTAACGCTAAAGCGCCTGAAAAACGCCCCAGTGTGAAAGGGGTCTTGGTCATGAAAGGGTTAATACGTTTTTATTATATATTTCAAAAAGAAAGGTAACGCAAGCAAAGCATCATATAAAACAGTGTTCAATATAGTGTACCAGTTGCATCTCCAGAAATACAAATTATGATTTTATAAAGAGAAAAGGTGAAAACAGGGAGAAAGAAAGAAAAAAAAAAAAAAATAATTTTCCTTCCACTTCACAACTATGAGCCACTTTGTGTTGGTCTATCACATAAAATTCCAATAAAATACGATCATGTTTTTGGTTGTAACATGACAAAATGTGGAAAATTTCAAGGGGTGTGAATACTTATTTTAAGGCACGGTATATAGTCTTGCAGGTACAACCATGGTGCTGATGCGCCCGTGATGAAATTGAGTTTGACACCCCCCCTCCCCCGCAGTAAGCATTTACACCAACTCTCCACTGACAACATACGCCACATCAGAGGTGTTGCTAGGTCTACAAAAGATCTGGGGCTAGAGCCCATAGCAGCGTAGTAAAGAAAGTCATACACTTGGGCGGGCATACACATATATATATATACAGTAATATACGTGTGTGTGTATATCCCCAGAGAGACCCCCATTTACATCAGGGTCCCCAGAGAGACCCCCATTTACATCAGGGTCCCCAGAGAGCCTCCCTTACATCAGGGTCCCCAGAGAGCCCCCCTTACATCAAGGTCCCCAGAGAGCCCCACACTTACATCAGGGTCCCCAGAGAGCCCCCCTTACATCAGGGTCCCCAGAGAGCCCCACACTTACATCAGGGTCCCCAGAGAGACCCCCATTTACATCATGGTCCCCAGAGAGCCCCCCTTACATCAGGGTCCCCAGAGAGCCCCCTTACATCAGGGTCCCCAGAGAGCCCCCTCCTTACATCAGAGTCCCCAGAGAGCCTCCCCTTGCATCAGGGTCCCCAGAGAGCCCCCCACTTACATCAGGGTCCCCAGAGAGCCTCCCCCTTAAATCAGGGTCCCCAGAGAGCCTCTTCCTTAAAATAGGGTCCCCAAAGAGCTTCCCCTTTTGCATCAGGGTCCCCAGAGAGCCCCCCACAGGGTCCCCAGAGAGCCTCCCCTCCTCTTGGGGACCCCTGCAGAGACTCGGGGCTATGGGCCCTAGATTCGGGGCTATAGCCCCAAAAGCCACCCCCTAGCAACGCCACTGTGCCACATGAATACTCATACAGTACAACTGGGAACTCAACCCGCACATGTTCCTGCTCTCTTAATTAGGCTCGATTCACACCTATGCATGTTGCTTTTGAGCGTTTCTGCAGTGTTTTTGGCGGTGCTTGCCGCGTTTTTGAACATGCGTTTTTGATGTGTTTTTGCCGCATTTTTTTTTTTTTTTTTTCAGTGTTTTTTTTTATACTGTATACAGTGCAAGAAAAAAGAAAGAAAAAAAAATGCAAAACGCGTCATAAATGCAGTACTTGCGTTTTTGGATGCAGGTCCATTGAATTCTTTTACATGCAAAACGCTGCATTTTGCATGAAAAAAAGTCCCCGACCCTTTCCAAAAATGCAGAGGCACAAAAAATGCATTGATGTGAACATGTTCCATAGGAACCCATGTTAAAAAAATTCCCATGCATTTCTGCAAAATGCAAAATGCATCAAAAAACGCATTAGTGTGAATGGAGCCTTAGTGTATGTTTCACCCCGCCAAGAAGCTGATTGTGATCCGGATTGCATCGGTGTCCTCCTGTTGTTGGCTGCAACCTGCATTATTTTGACATGCTCTTTGATGGTTTCAGCTTTATTATAAGTAATGGTTGAAGATGATGGATGTATTTTTTTCGCTACAGTGTCACAAAACCAATAAACATTTGTTCCTGAAAAAAATCAAGAAGTTCCGAAGGGATTATTCATCACTACTGAAAAAAATAGAAAGTACCGTCATCCTGTCAATTTAGAAAAGAACAGCAGATCTGAGCCAACTATGGACTTTCACATAAATGAATTATAAAAATATCTACATTTATTTAGAACAACATAGTTAACCGCTTCAGCCCCGGAAGATTTTACCCCCCTTCCTGACCAGAGCGTTTTTTGCGATTCGGCACTGCGTCGCTTTAACTGACAATTGCGCGGCCGTGCGACGTGTCTCCCAAACAAAATTTACGCCCCTTTTCCCCCACAAATAGAGCTTTCTTTTGGTGGTATTTGATCGCCTCTGCGATTTTTATTTTTTGCGCTATAAACAAAATAAGACCGACAATTTTGAAAAAAATGCATTAATTACATTTTGCTATAATAAACATCGCCCAAAAATATATATAAAAAAAACATTTTTTTTCTTCAGTTTAGGACGATCGTATCCTTCTACATATTTTTGGTAAAAAAAAAATCGCAATAGGCGTTTGGTTGGCGCAAAAGTTATAGCGTTTACAAAATAGGGGATAGTTTTATGGCATTTTTATTGATCTTTTTTTTTTTTTTTTTACTAGTAATGGCGGCGATCAGCGATTTTTATTGTGACTGCGACGTTATAGTGGACATGTCGGACATTTTTGACACATTTTTGGGACCATTGTCATTTATACAGTGATCAGTGCGATTAAAAATGCACTGATTCCTGTGTAAATGACACTGGCAGTGAAGGGGTTAACCACTAGGGGGCGGGGTTAAGTCAGTACTAGGGGCGTGTTCTAACTGTAGGGGGGATGGGCTAGCAGTGTCATTACTCTGATCACAGCTCCCGATGACATGGAGCAGAGATCAGTGACACATCAGTTTACATCAGCATCTCCCCGTTCGTCCTCTCCGTGAGGCGATCGCGGGTATCCCCGCGGCGATCGAGTCCGCGGGACCCGCGACCCGACTCGCGGAGCTCCCGGCCGGATCGCGCGCAATGGCACGGCGGGGAATTTAAATGGACGTACCTGTAAGTCCATTTGCCCAGCCGTGCCATTCTGCCGACGTACATCGGCGCGCGCCAATCGGGAAGGGGTTAAAGTGGATGTAAAGCCGAAATTTTTTTTTTTTTTTTTTTTTTAATCATAATTTAGAGTATAAGATTTCCTATCATTTGAGCCCAGTCTTGCCACACAGAGTGAATCCATCTCTGAGCAATCCTCTTTTATTGTTCAGTGAGATAAATCTTGACAAACAGAGAAAAACTTTGTCAAATCCTCCCCCTTGCTGTGAGTGACAGGTGATTTACATCTCATGCACTAGCCTAAGACACAGGCATTATTTTTTAATTCCCTCCCCCACTCCTTTCTTCAGAAGCTCTGCAAGGATTGGCTGTTCCACACCTCACCATGATTGGGCATGCTGAAGTCATGTAGTTACTTTCCTGTCTTTTCACTGGATGTTAGAGATCATAGCAGAAGTTCAGTGTTAGAAATACACAGGAGAAAATGTATATTGACAAGGGGAGTGTAGAGGTGGGCGGGGAGTCTACTGACATCACGACTCCACCCACCGAGCTCCAGCCAACAGACCCCGCCCACAGAATCTGCAGTTTTTAGGTTCTCATAACAGACAGAGGGGAGACATTTGACAGGTAAAGATACATGCAGGAGGTGTGTATATCCTTATAGATAACCCCTATGGCAGGAGTTTAGAAAGGATGACATTGTGTTTACATCCACTTTAACCAATAGCACAGCTGGATGAAATTACGTTATGTAACGTCGCTTCGCCCTGTGGCCACTAGGGGCACACGCCCCCCTAGACACCCCCACCCCACCCCCGCCGATGCGAGTGCCCGGCAGTCACGGGCTCCCGCGATCGCCGCGGGCACACGGAGAACCATGATCTGTGTGTGTGTAAAAACACAGTTTCCGGTTTTCTATGGGGAGAAGAGACAGATCGTGTGTGCATACAGAGTATGAACAGCGATCTGTCATCTCCCCTGCACAGTCCCCTCCCCCCCCCCTTCAGTTAGAACACGCACTAGGGAACACATTAACCCTTTGATCGCCCCCTAGTGGGTAACCCCTTCACTGCCAGTGACATTTTTACAGTAATCAGGGCATTTTTGTAGCACTGATCGCGGTATAAATGACAATGGTCCCAAAAATGTGTCAAAATTGTCCGATGCGTCCGCCATGATGTCGCAGTCCAGATAAAAATCGTGGATCGCCGCCATTACTAGTAAAAAAAAAAAAAAAAAATTAATAATAAAAATGCCATAAATCTGTCCCCTATTTTGTAGACGCTGTAACTTTTGCACAAACCAATCAATATATGCTTGTTGCAGTTTCTTTTACCAAAAATAGAAGAAGAATAGAAGAATGCATATCGGCCTAAACTGAGGAAATTTTTTTTTTTTTAATATATTTTTTGGGGATATTTATTATAGCAAAAAGTAAAAAATAATGAGTTTTCTTCAAAATTGTTGCTCTTTTTTTGTTCATAGCGCAAAAAATAAAAAACGCAGAGGCGATCAAATACCACCAAAAGAAAGCTCTATTTGTGGGAAAAAAAGGACGTCAATTTTGTTTGAGTGCAACATCGCACGACCCCGCAATTGTCAGTTAAAACAACGCAGTGCCGAATTGCAAAAAGTGCTCTGGTCAGGAAGGGGGGGAAAATCTTCCGGGGCTGAAGTGGTTAAAATAACCCTTATAGGGAAAGATACAGTACACGGGAACTAGAATCTCTGAAAAAGATGACTTGCGATCACAAATGACCTGAAAAACTAAAAAAAAAAAAAAAAAAAAAAAAACGAACGAAATGACAACCACATTTCCTGACAGGCTCCATGGCAGCCTACGTGTGGTGGGTTAACCCCGCCTCCTCTCCAATGCTATAGGACCCCAATCCCATAAATGAGCACTCACCACTAGCTGCTGCGTTCCTTTTTTGTCCTCCTCCAATGGACCTACACATGACGTTCGTGTCCGATCGGATGGATCCGAGACGTTGGCATACCTCATGCGGTGCAGCTCAGAGCCCAGCCGCGGGCGGGCGAGTAGCGTTTAGAGGCTGGAGTAATACCCCTATGGTGGAGGGATGGTCACCTCTGCATGCCAGATGGATGGAGGCATCAACAGCTGGCAAGGTCTGCAACGATGTCCGTTTTTTCTCCATGGCGGTTGTTTCTATGTAATCTGTCATCCCCTCTAAAAACTTTCCAAAATTGTCCGGTGGCTTATTTTGGCCGTTGTCCGGCCGGTTTACCCCTCATGGCGGCTGGAGCGCTTGTGCGTTTCAGCTCGCCACGGCACTTCTGGGTGCGGCCGTCCTCGCTGTTCGCGCAGCCGCTGTAGCCTCCTCAGGACAGAGGCTTGGCTCGCACGTACGCAGATCGGCGGGTCACTCGGCGGCCGCGCATGCGCAGTACGGTCACCGCCCCACAGCGCAGGCGCCAGGTGGGGGCGATGACGTCATCGGCGGGGGATTTAAAATCCGCTCCTAGCTCCTGCATAATGGGAACTCCCTGACAGTGAGAGGGAGCGGTCTCAGGTAAGTGCCTGGTTTACTGTATTAAGCAGTTAGGCATTGATGTTGCTCTTCCTGGGACATGTTTATTTATTTAAAAAAAAAAAGGTAAATAAATAATATATATAATAAATAAATAAAAAAAAAAAAAAAAAAAAAATATATATATATATATATATATATATATATATATATATATATATATATATATATATATATATATGAAATGGTATATGATATATAACAGGATGAATCTGTTGTAAATAATTCTTTATTTGGAAATTTAAGATGGTTCACTAGAATTGGATTTTTATAGTAGGGTTAAATGTTTAAATGTATATAGGTGGTTTGTCTATGATAATTAGTTGAGTGAACACAGGTGTGTACTGGACTGGGTGTTGATAAGAGAACATAGTGTGGTTTGGCTTTTCACACACAGCCAGAAAAGCCTGACGAAGAGCGACTTGCGCTCGGAACTGTACAGTGGCTTGCTTGTATTTGGATCATGTAATGGAAGAATTTTCAGTAAAAGGATACTTTTTGCATCAAAGCATCGTTCCACGTGTTTTTCCTATCCTTTATGGTGGAAGCTTGGGAGTCCACCCTGACGGTGCCTTGATTGAATAAGGATTGAAAGAGAAGAGGGTAACCCACCTGATGGATGTTTATATATATATATATATATATATATATATATATATATATACAGTGGGGACGGAAAGTATTCAGACCCCCTTAAATTTTTCACTCTTTGTTATATTGCAGCCATTTGCTAAAATCATTTTTTTTCCTCATTATTGTACACACAGCACCCCATATTGTACACACAGCCCCCATATTGACAGAAAAACACAGAATTGTTGACATTTTTGCAGATTTATTAAAAAAGAAAAAACAAAATATCACATGGTCCTAAGTATTCAGACCCTTTGCTCAGTATTTCGTAGAAGCCCCTTTTGATGAATCTTTTTGGGAAAGATGGAACAAGTTTTTCACACCTGGATTTGGGGATCCTCTGCCATTCCTCCTTGCAGATCCTCTCCAGTTCTGTCA
This sequence comes from Aquarana catesbeiana, assembly GCF_042186555.1. Lineage (NCBI taxonomy): Eukaryota > Metazoa > Chordata > Amphibia > Anura > Ranidae > Aquarana > Aquarana catesbeiana. Next base: position 9,678,964 of record NC_133328.1, on the reverse strand, counting down.
GGTTGGATGGTAAACGTTGGTGGACGGCCATTTTTAGGTCTCTCCAGAGATGCTCATTTGGGTTTAAGTCAGGGCTCTGGCTGGGCCATTCAAGAACAGTCAGGGAGTTGTTGTGAAGCCACTCCTTCGTTATTTTAGCTGTGTGCTTAGGGTCATTGTCTTGTTGGAAGGTAAACCTTCGGCCCAGTCTGAGGTCCTGAGCTCTCTGGAGAAGGTTTTCGTCCAGGATATCCCTGTACTTGGCCGCATTCATCTTTCCCTCGATTGCAACCTGTCGTCCTGTCCCTGCAGCTGAAATACACCCCCACACCATGATGCTGCCACCACCATGCTTCACTGTTGGGACTGTATTGGACAGGTGATGAGCAGTGCCTGGTTTTCTCCACACATACCGCTTAGAATTAAGGCCAAAAAGTTCTATCTTGGTCTCATCAGACCAGAGAATCTTATTTCTCACCATCTTGGAGTCCTTCAGGTGTTTTTTTTAGCAAACTCCATGTGGGCTTTCATGTGTCTTGCACTGAGGAGAGGCTTCTGTCGGGCCACTCTGCCATAAAGCCCCGACTGGTGGAGGGCTGCAGTGATGGTTGACTTTATACAACTTTCTCCCATCTCCCGACTGCATCTCTGGAGCTCACCCATAGTGATCTTTGGGTTCTTCTTTACCTCTCTCACCAAGGCTCTTCTCCCCCGAAAGCTCAGTTTGGCCGGATGGCCAGCTCTAGGAAGGGTTTTGGTCGTCCCAAATGCCTTCCATTTATGGAGGCCACTGTGCTTTAAGGAACCTTAAGTGAAGCAGAAATTTTTTTGTAACCTTGGCCAGATCTGTGCCTTGCCACAATTCTGTCTCTGAGCTCTTCAGGCAGTTTCTTTGACCTCATGATTCTCATTTGCTCTGACATGCACTGTGAGCTGTAAGGTCTTATATAGACAGGTGTGTGGCTTTCCTAATCAAGTCCAATCAGTATAATCAAACACAGCTGGACTCAAATGAAGGTGTAGAACCATCTCAAGGATGATCAGAAGAAATGGATAGCATCTGATTTAAATATATGAGTGTCACAGCAAAGGGTCTTAATACTTAGGACCATGTGATATTTCAGTTTTTCTTTTTTAATAAATCTGCAAAAATATCAACAATTCTGTGTTTTTCTGTCAATATGGGGTGCTGTGTGTACATTAATGAGGAAAAAATTGAACTTAAATGATTTTAGCAAATGGCTGCAATATAACAAAGAGTGAAAAATTTAAGGGGGTCTGAATACTTTCCGTCCCATATATATATATATATATATATATATATATATATATATATATATATAAAAGAGGAATAATAATATATTTATTTATTTTGGGGGCAAGATTGTTTTTTAATTCCCCCCTCTGGCGCCTTGGCTTTTTCAGGGCATTCTTTGTCTGCAGACCATCCGTACTGTGTTGTGCTTTGTCCAGAAATCATGGACAAGTCACCATCTTTAAGTGGCCAGCCCTCACGCACAAGGTATGTGCTTGTGAGGGGAGGGGTTGAGGTACAGTCGCAAATGTTTGTGCTTTCTGATGTTATGTCTCGCCTCCCCCTTTGTTTTCTTTTTCCAGCCCTTCTAGATCGGACCCTCAGATCATGGTCTAGAATGAACCAGACCTTGCCAGGCCACAATACCACTCATCATGTAGATCCAGGTGAGACTCTCCGCCTGGAAACCACCACCAGAGGAGATATTCCCATTCCTCCTCCAGACACCGCTCCCACCGCAATGACAGCCGCTCTGATCGGAGAGCCTGCTGGGGATGTGGAACACGAGTTCCAGAGGGCAAGTCACTGTGTGACCGTTGCTATGCCCGTGCGGTTAGGGAAAAAGAGACGGAGAACAAGCGTTTGGAGTCTCTCATGAAACGTGTGGTGCAACAATCCCTGAAAGAGATGGATATACCCCACACGTTGAGCCAGTCTACTACTTTGTCTGGCCCTCCAGCTGACGAGGCCCGTGACGGTCCGGGCACTTCCCAGCCCTACGTTGCCTCTCTTGAGTCTTTGGATGATGAAACTCAAGAAGAAGAGGACATCGGAGGCTTTGATTTCAGTATGGTTTCACCATTAATCAAGGCAATCAAGGAGGCCCTTAAGTGGGAAGACTCCTCCACCCCCCCAGCTAAACAGAAAAAGTTCTTTAAACATCTGGGGAAGGAATGAAGGAAGGAACTTTGATGAGGAATGGAGTAAGACGGACAAGAAGTCCTCCATGTCAAATAAAACCTCCAGATTATACCCCTTCAAGGCAGAAGAGGTGAAGTATCTGGAAAATGCTCCCGTTGTGGATGCAGCCTTAATGCGTCTGGCCAAACATGTTACTCTCCCTTTGGAAGATGCGGTGTCCTTCAAGGATGGTCTTGAAAGAAAGATAGACCAGGATTTGAAGAAAATTTACCCTGTGTCAACCATCCAGCAAGCCACACAGTCAGGCAATTGGATGATTTCAATCGACTTAAAAGACGCTTATTTCCATGTCCCGGTGGAAAGAGAATTTTACAAGTATCTCTGATTCCAAGTCGGGCAAGATCACCTACAATTTATCTGCCTCCCCTTCGGGCTGACAACGTCCCCCTGGGTCTTTTCAAAGGTTCTCCTTGCTACAGTGGCTCTCATCAGATTAAAAGGGGTACGCCTTTACCATTACCTCGACAACCTCCTGGTGTTGTCCCAAAACAAAGAGCAGTTGCTGGTCCCCCGGGAACAAGTGATCTCCACCCTGTCCAGCTTCGGGTGGCTTTTGAATCTGGAAAAAAGTCATCTAGATCCAGTTCAGCGTCTAATATACTTAGGGGCTCAGTTCGATACAGTGGAAAACACCATCTCCCTTCTAATAGAGAAGATCCCGACTGTTCGAGACAGAATTTCTCGGGCCCTATACGCCCCACGTCTGAAAGCCTCCCAGTGCCTGGAGATAGTGGGCACAATGGTCTCCACGACTCCCATGATCAAATGGGCCTTATGGAGGCTACGTCCTTTCCAGTCAGGTTTCCTTAGGCAATGGAAGTCGGGAGACAAGAATCAAATCGTCCACATAACCACGACGATAAGGAACAGCCTTTTCTGGTGGCTTCAACGCAAGAACTTTCTGAATTGCCACTCCATTGCTCCCATTTCTTGGGTCACGGTCATGACCGACGCCAGCGATACTGATTGGGGAGCCCTCTGCGGATCAAACCTTGCTCAGGGCAAATGGGACACTCACCTCCCCAATCCGGTCTCGAATGTCCTGGAACTTCGAGCGGCCTGATGTGCTCTCCAGTCCTTCTCTCACCTTCTGAAAGGGGAGTCAGTGTTATTAAGGATGAACAACACCTCGGCGGTCTCCCATGTGAAAAGGCAAGGGGGTACTCGGAGCTCCACACTCCTGCGAGAAGTTGAACCCATTCTATCATGGGCACAGCAGAATCTATCCAACATCTCAGCAGTCTTCATCCCAGGAGTCCAGAACACTCAAGCAGACTTCCTATCACGTTCTCAGTTGGACAACAACGAGTGGTCCCTTCATGCACAGACATTCAAGTGGATCCTGTCATTGGGAATCGATCCCGAAGTAGATCTGTTCGCTTCCCCCTGCAACTTCAAGGTGAAGAAATTCTACACCCGAGGCTGTTGCAGCCAGGCCTTCGGAACAGATGCCCTGACGGATCAGTGGAGGTTTAGGAGGGCGTATGCCTTTCCCCCACTCCTGATTATCCTGAAATTCCTGCAGAGGCTCCGGGCGGAAGCAGTCGAAGTGGTGACAATAGCTCCCTATTGGCCGAACAGGCCTTGGTTCCCCCTCCTCATCCAACTCAGTTTCCGGGACCCGGTGCCTCTCCCTCTCAGGCCGGACCTTCTTTCTCAGGGGACAGTTCTACACCCTTTTCCAGCAGTACTGAGACTGATGGTCTGGTTCTTGAGAGGGAGAGGCTAGAATCCCTTGGCTGTGCCTCAAGAGTAATCTCCACCTTTATGAGCTCAAGAAGATCAAGCACAAATAAGGTGTATGGGAGAATCTGGACCAAATTTGTGGAATTTTGCTCTTCTGTGCATAGGTCTTTCAGACACCCGGAAGTCCAAGATATCCTCAGCTTCCTTCAAACTGGTCTAGATCTACCCTTATCTATCAGCTCTCTTAGGGTCCAAGTGTCTGCTTTATCTGCTTTCTCCAGTATTTCATGGGAGGTTCATCCCTTAATTCGGCAATTTTTCCGCGAAGCTTTAAGGCTCAAGCCCCAAAGAAAACCCAGGTTTCCCAAGTGGGACTTTCCACTTGTCCTCGACTCAATCTCTGGACTCAGTATCATGGGGCCCTCCCCGCTATCCATCAAGGACTTTTCAACAAAAGTAGCCTTTTTAGTAGGCGTCACCTCGGCTAAAAGGGTCTCTGAGATCACTGTGTCAAAAAGAGCCCTACTTGACGTTTTTCCCGGACTGTGTAGTTCTCATCCCTATGCTGGGTTCAAACCCAAAAGTTTCTTCGGTGTTCCATGAGAATCGGGAGATCATCTTACCTACATTCAGGTCCCCGGGATCCACTGAAACTCACCCTTTGGATGTAGGCGAAGCTATAAAGGAATATCTATGAATTACTTCTTCCTTTAGACATTCTGATCACCTTTTTGTCTTGCACTCGGGTAGCAACAAAGGGAAGAAAGCCTCAACCAGGACACTTGCGGCCTGGATAGTGCAGACCATCCAGCAAGCATACAGGGCTAAAGGCTTGGCTCCTCCAGAGGCGGTGACAGCTCACTCCACCAGGGGAATGGCAGCCTCATGGGCGGCGGCTCGACATGTGGCTCCAGACACCATTTGAAAAGCGGCCCCTTGGGCCTCTATCAGCACATTCATGTCTCTTTACTGCATAGAGCCTGCTTCTCTGTCTTCTGTAAACTTTGGTTTGAGAATCCTATCGGTTGATAGGACAAATTAAAATTATGATTTGCTCAGCATACCCACCCGTGTGGTTGGCTAGTTATTTCCCACATGTAGGCTGTCATGGAGTCTGTCAGGAAAAAGGAAAATTTATTATCAAATACTTACCGTAATTTTCCTTTCCTGATGGACTCCATGGCAGACGGAGTTCCCACCCATTGGTCAAAGAGTAGGCTAGTTAGGCTGGGCCTCTATCAGCACATTCATGTCTCTTTACTGCATAGAGCCTGCTTCTCTGTCTTCTGTAAACTTTGGTTTGAGAATCCTATCGGTTGATAGGACAAATTAAAATTATGATTTGCTCAGCATACCCACCCGTGTGGTTGGCTAGTTATTTCCCACATGTAGGCTGTCATGGAGTCTGTCAGGAAAAAGGAAAATTTATTATCAAATACTTACCGTAATTTTCCTTTCCTGATGGACTCCATGCAGACGGAGTTCCCACCCATTGGTCAAAGAGTAGGCTAGTTACGGAATGCAGCAGCTAGTGGTGAGTGCTCATTTATGGGAATGGGGTCCTATAGCATTGGAGAGGAGGCGGTGTTAACCCCCCACACGTAGACTGCCATGGAGTCCATCAGGAAAGGAAAATTACGGTAAGTATTTGATAATAAATTTTCCTTTTTTTTGGCAGTGCACATGTCTAATATGAAATTCCACTTGAGGACAGTGAGCAAATGGAACTGGGTAGAAAAATCCCTTCCGACCTTAGAAAAGAACAGCAGATCTGGGGCAACTATGGACTTTCATGGTGTAGTAACGACTCACATAAGTGAATTATAAAAATATATAAATGTATTTAGAACAACGTAGTTAAAACAACCCTTATAGGGAAAGATACAGTACACATAAATCTCTGAAAAAGAACTGAAAAAATAAACTTTTATCCATCCATAAAAGGGATCAGATAGTCATCCTGGATCAGTTCGGCCTCTACATGTTTCGCGGTAAAACCACTTCTTCAGGAGAATACTTCAGAGTTAATTTGTATATCTATGAATATCTCTATAGAGAACAAAAATGTATATGAGAGCAAACCTCAAAATAATACATTGAAATAAGTCCTTTTGTAGTGGCATAAAATAGGAAATATATATATGGAACCCAACTCTAGCTGCCATACAGGCCAACCACTCCACATTTCCGCAACCTCAATCTATAATAAACAAAATACAATTCCACCCAGAGAATGTGTCCCCAAAAAGAATGGATATACGTAGCTTACCAATGCAGGACTGACACAGGCCAGTAGGGTCCCTCAGGCCCCAAAGGGCAAATACCTGGGCGAGTGTGGAAGCCAGGTCACAGTATAAGAAATACAGAAAAAATGGTCAAAAATAAACATAAATGATATGTAACTAATATTGCTAAAACTGTTTAACCACTTCAATACCGGGCACTTACACCCCTTCCTGCCCAGGACAATTTTCAGCTTTTAGCGCTGTCACACTTTGAATGACAATTGCGCGGTCATGCTACACTGTACTCAAAGTACATTTTTATCAAATGAACTTTTTTTTTGTGGTATTTGATCACCTCTGCGGTTTTTAATTTTTTGCTAAACAAACTAAAAAAGACCAAAATTTTTGAAAGTAAAAATAGTTTTTTTTAGTTTCAGTCACAACATTTTTTTTCCCCTTCACTAACGGGCACTGATGGGCACTGATGAGGCGGCACTGATGAGTTGGCACTGATAAAGTGGCACTGATGGGCACTGATATGTAGAATTGATGGGCACTGATAGACGGCACTGATATGCAGCACTGATGGGCACTGACAGGCAGCTATGATGGGAAATGACAGGCGGCTGTGATGGGCACTGACAGGCGGCACTGATTGGCACTGATAGGCTGTACTGATTGGCACTGACAGGTGGCATTGACAGTTGGCACTGATGGGCAGCACTGATGATGAGGTACTGATAAGTACTGACAGGTGTTACTGCTGGGCAGTGATTGGCACTGTGGTGGGCAGTGATTGGCACTGTGGTGGGCAATGACTGGCACTGTGGGGGGGCAGTGATTGGCACTGTGTTGGACACTGGCAGAATTTATTGTTTTTACATTGCTGGGCACTGGTTGGCAGGTGATTTGTACATTTGAGGGGGCTGTGCTGATAATCAATTTGCTGATTATCAGCACAGACCAGGGGCAGACTGACAACTCATGGGACTCCCGGGCAATAGGAGATTATGGGGCCCCTGGCAATAGGAGAAGATTATGGGGCCCCCGGGCAATAGGAGAAGATTATGGGGCCCCCGGGCAATAGGAGATTATGGGGCCCCCAGCCAATAGGAGATTATGAGGCCCCCAGGCAATAGATTATGGGGCCACACAGTAAACACACACACACATACAGTATAGACACACAGACACACAATATACACAGAGAATACACATACACACACTGAAAAGGTACTGGAGAGGCGGGGCAGCTATAATGTTGGAATTTTTAAAAAAACACAGATGTCCCTGGTGTTATTGAGGCTGGCAACCCTGATGGGGCCCCTTAGTGGCATGGGGCCCTTGGGTAGTGCCCGAGAGCCCGAATGGTCAGTCCGCCCCTGGCACAGACCCCCCTCTGACAGTGAGAGCCGACGATCAGCTCTCCCTGTCGGCGCGAACCGAGCAGTGACATTTACCAGCAATTCCTTGTTCACGCGATGATCAGCTGTGATTGGTCACAGCTGATCACGTGGTAAGAAGCCTCTGACTGAGGCTTCTTATCACGATCGGAGATGCGGGGTGTCAGTGCGGCGTGTCAGTCTATCGATCGGCGAGTTATCATGCTGGACATCATATGACGCCCAGTCAGGATAACAGAGCCCCTTCCTGGCCGTCATTCTGCATACAGCGGACAGGAGGTGGTTAACAAGTGTGCTTGCGAATCGCATAGTCGATGCGCAAGATAAACCACACTTAGATCGATGTAATAAATAAATATCTCAGATAATACACACCGATTAAAAATAAATCAAAGATACAGTCGATGGCGGTCAGGCCTGAGAGGGCGGGAATCTCCACAGATGGTACATAGGAGTTTGAAGCGGGTGAGGGATATCTGTAGGAAATCTATCAACAAAGGAATTAGCTACACACAGTGTATTAACAACATATGCATATCACTGATAATGCCATCCAGATCATAAAGTCAGAAATGGAAATATAGACATTCACCCTCCTCGGGTGGTTAAAATGAAAAACAGCATTTCATCATTTGGACCGAAGGTCCAATCAAACCTATGGGAGGTCGATGGGGCAAAAAAAGTATTTAGTCACCAATTGTGCAAGTTCTTCCACTTAAAAAGATGAGAGAGGCCTGTAATTGTCATCATAAGTATACCTCAACTATGAGAGACAAGATGTGGAAACAAATCCAGACAATCACATTGTCTGATTTTTGAAAGAATTTATTTGCACATTATGGTGGAAAATAAGTATTTGGTCTCCTACAAACAAGTGAGATTTCTGGCTCTCACAGACCTGTATCTTCTTCTTTAAGAGGCTCCTCTGTCCTCCACTCATTACCTGTATTAATGGCACCTGTTTGAACTTGTTATCAGTATAAAAGACACCTGTCCACAAACAGTCACACTCCAAACTCCACTATGGTGAAGACCAAAGAGCTGTCGAAGGACACCAGAAACATAATTGTAGACCTGCACCAGGCTGGGAAGACTGAATCTGCAATAGGCAAGCAGCTTGGTGTGAAGAAATTAACTGTGGGAGCAATAATTAGAAAATGGAAGACATACAAGACCACTGATAATCCCCCTCGATCTGGGGCTCCACACAAGATCTCACCCCGTGGGGTCAAAATGATCACAAGAACGGTGAGCAAAAATCCCAGAACCACACGGGGGGACCTAGTGAATGACCTGCAGAGAGCTGGGACCAACGTAACAAAGGCTACCATCAGTAACACACTACGCCACCAGGGACTCAGATCCTGCAGTACCAGATGTGTCCCCCTGCTTAAGCCAGTACATGTCTGGGCCCATCTGAGGTTTGCTAGAGAGCATTTGGATGATCCAGAAGAGGATTGGGAGAATGTCATATGGTCAGATGAAACCAGTAGAACTGTTTGGTAGAAACACAACTCGTCGTGTTTGGAGGAGAGAGAATGCTGAGTTGCAACCAAAGAACACCATACCTACTGTGAAGCATGGGGGTGGCAACATCATGTTTTGGGACTGTTTCTCTGCAAAAGGAACAGGACGACAGATCCGTGTACATGAAAGAATGAATGGGGCCATGTATTGTGGGATTTTTAGTGCAAATCTTCTCCCATCAGCAAGGGCATTGAAGATGAAACGTGGCTGGGTCTTTCAGCATGACAATGATCCCAAACACACCGTCCGGGCAACGAAGGAGTGGCTTCGTAAGAAGCATTTCAAGGTCCTGGAGTGGCCTAGCCAGTCTCCAGATCTCAACCCCATAGAAAACCTTTGGAGGGAGTTGAAAGTCCATGTTGCCCAGCGACAGCCCCAAAACATCACTGCTCTAGAGGAGATCTGCTTGGAGGAATGGGGCCAACATACCAGCAACAGTGTGTGAAGACTTACAGAAAACGTTTGACCTCTGTCATTGCCAACAAAGGATATATAACAAAGTATTGAGATACTTTTAGTATTGAACTTTTGATGTTGACCAAATACTTATTTTGCACCATAATTTGCAAATAAATTCTTTCAAAAATCAGACAATGTGATTGTCTGGATTTGTTTCCACATTTTGTCTCTCATAGTTGAGGTATACCTATGATGACAATTACAGACCTCTCTCATCTTTTTAAGTGGGAGAACTTGCACAATTGGTGGCTGACTAAATACTTTTTTGCCCCACTGTATGTCAGGGTTTGACAAGTTTAACCATGGTCAGATAACCCTACGGATTATAACAGATGATAAACAAAGATAAATACACTAGCACCAGGGTAGGGCATTACTGCAAATTGCAAATAGCCCAGGTCTCAGCAACATCCTTTACCTCATTCCATGCTTAGTATCAAATACAACGCCGCTCGCAGCACCGACATCTAGCAGAACGATGGGAGAATGCTCCCATTATATAGACCTAGCTTCTATCAGGTGGTGTCGCAGTGCAGCGCGCTGGCGCCGGACAATAACTCACCGGACACAATCCCAGACTGCGCACGCGCATGTGCAGTACCCCGAAAACGGAAAATAGACCCAGAGAGACATTTCTGGGATGCCGATTCGCCTGTCCATAGCTTTTTTTTGTCATCTGTCATCCCTTGAGGGACCCTACTGGCCTGTGTCAGTCCTGCGTTGGTAAGCTACGTATATCCATTCTTTTTTGGGGACACATTCTCTGGGTGGAATTGTATTTCGTTTATTATAGATTGAGGTTGCGGAAATGTGTAGTGGTTGGCCTGTATGGCAGATAGATTTTCTGCAACTACAAATGTACTTATTTAAATGTATTATTTTGAGGTTTGCTCTCATAAATATTTTTGTTCTCTATAGAGATATTCATAGATATACAAATTAACTCTGAAGTATTCTCCTGAAGAAGCGGTTTTACCGCGAAACATGTAGAGGCCGAACTGACCCAGGACGACTATCTGATGCCTTTTATGGATGAATAAACGTTTTGTTTTTTCAGTTCTTTTTCAGAGATTCTAGTTTACTTTTACTGTATCTTTCCCTATAAGGGTTATTTTAACTACGTTGTTCTAAATAAATCTATATACAGTATTTTTATAATTCACTTATGTGAGTCGTTACTACACCATGAAAGTCCATAGTTGGGCAGCACAGTGGTGTAGTGGTTAGCACTCTCGCCTAGCAGTAAGAAGGGTCACTGGTTCAAATCCCAACCACGACACTACCTGCCTGGAGTTTGCATGTTCTCCCTGTGCCTGCGTGGGTTTCCTCCGGGTACTCTGGTTTCCTCCCACACTCCAAAGACATGCTGGTAGGTTAATTGGATCCTGTCTAAATTGTCCCTAGTATGTATGAATGTGTGTTAGGGACCTTAGATTGTAAGCTCCTTGAGGGTAGGGACTGATGTGAATGTACAATGTATATGTAAAGCGCTGCGTAAATTGACAGCGCTATATAAGTAACTGAAATAAATAAATAGTTGCCTCAGATCTGCTGTTCTTTTCTAAGGTCGGAGGGGATTTTGCTACCCAGTTCCATTTGCTCACTGTCCTCAAGTGGAATTTCCTATTAGACATGTGCACTGCCAAAAAATTTGGTTGGTTATCATTTCGTTCGCTTTTTTTTTTTGTTTGTTTTTCAGGTCATTTGTGATCGCAACTCGTAAATTCATAATTTCGTAATTTTGTAAAATCGCAAATTTGAAAATAAAAAATAAAATAAGAAAGAAAGAAAATCCGAAAGTTCTAAATAATAACTAACTAATAATTATACAGTATATCCAATAGTTTGCAGACACTATATTGTTTGTGTAAACCAATCAATATTTAAACCAATCAATATAAACCAATCAATATACACACTTGAGTATGTTTTATAGCAGAACGTAAAACAAAAAATATTTTTTCTTTTTCAAAATTGTCGGTCTTTTTTTTTTGCTTATAGCACAAAAAATAATAAACCACAGAGGTGACCAAATACCACCAAAAAAAGATGCATGACCGCGCAATTGTCAGTTAAAGTAACGCAGTGCCATATCGCAAAAAAATGGCCTGGTCATGAAGGGGGGTAAATATTCAGGAGGTCAAGTGGATAAAGAGGTTAAAGAGGAACTTAGACTCATGATGTTTTCCTCTTACAGCTCCTTTCACATGCTCCTTCTTCAAATATCCCACACGTGGGCAGCAGTCGCCGCAGGTATCAAGGTCCTGAAAACCAGCAGTGTGTGCGCATGCATGGGAATCCACCACGTGTGCCCAGATGTGCCACAGATCTGGTCCTTAAGACCTGCGCCATATCTTCAGTGCAGGGATGGGGAGGGGGGAGATAGGCATGGCAAGGGAAGATTTTGTATAATTCCTGAACTTCAGCTTTGCAATGTTTTTACTTTCCAATTTTTTTAAAATTTATTTGCAATATCCCTTTGATCTTGCTACTTTGATTACTCCAGGAAGAGTCAATTCCCTAGCACAACCCCCATCTCCTAGCCAGTGGCGGCCCTATTCAATGTTTTTTTTTTTTTTTGTAGAATCATGTGATTAGAGCCGTGATTGGCTTCAAAAAGGGTGGGCTGGGGGCACAGAGCACTGCGCCCCAAGCCCACCCACTTGGGTGACATTAGCAAATTAATATTCGCTAATGTCTTCCTGCTTCTCTTCCCTACCAATCAGATAGCAGGTCCTAAAACCCGATTGGCCAGGGAGTCTTAGGACTCTTCCTGTTCGGCCGGGAGGAGAAGCAATGGCCCCGGCTCGGTTCTTCCCTCCTCAACCTCTTCCCCGCACCTCCCTCATGAGGTAAGGCCATGAATCGCCTTCCCAATTTCTCTAACGAGTTCTGGGGGGTATAGTGTAAGTGAGCGTCGAAGGGGGGGGATACAAGTGCGAGTGGGGGGGGCAGGTATGTCTGCCCCCTCCCAAAATCTCAAGCACCAGCCACCACTGCTCCTAGCATCTCATAGCCCTCTCCTTCTGGGTGTTTCCAGTTATTGTTTGTGCTGACCCAGCTCTTCTGTTACCTCCCTTCACCTCCCTACATAACTGTGTTAGACCCAACCAGGACAGGGGATTTTGGAGAGGACTAGGGGCAAGCCTTCTACCCACTGACTCTGGGCCCTGGCTTTTAAGGGTTTAAGGGAATGCTGTTCTTTAGGGGGGGTGTCTGGGGGGGGGGGGGGACCTTGGAGTGATCTTGCATCGGTTTCAAGTCCTTATTATGGGGGTCTCCAGCTATACTCTGTTTATTAAGGTGTTATGTGTCTCTCCCATTGTGTGCCTCCAAGGTGTGCATTCACTTTGTTAAATGAGTTCATTGAGTCACCTATTGTTTCTGTCTGTTGGCTAATTTGGCTAACTCTTGGAGGTTCTTATGATGGGCTTAGTCTGGTGTCAGCTTTATCTAACCATTGTGTTCTGGGCAAATATTTCATTTTATTGTTTAGGTGGTGACTGACCTACTTTTGAAGTGTATAAGAAAACTGTATTTCTGTTCAATAAAGAGTCATTCCTTTGGTTTTACCTCAACGTCTTGTTTGTGTATGATGCTTGGTGTAACAGGGCTGGTATTAGCTCTCAGTCTGCTGGAAGGGTTTGGAAAGCAGGAGGCACTGTTTGGCAGAAGCACCTAAGTGGGTTGCCAAGCGTTCCTTCACAAAAACCTTTCATGTAGCTGGTTGGGGGAGGAGTGAAAGGGAATACTATCCACTTGAAGACCAGGACTTTTCTGCTGGAAAATTACTTAGAACCCCCAAACATATATATATATCTTTTTTAGCAGAGACCCTAGGAAGTAAAATGGCGATTGTTGCAATTTTTTATGTCACACAGTGGTTTTTGGAATAAAATACACTTTAATGAATTTTAATGCAAAAAAACCCCACAATATATAACCCAGTTTTAGTATATAAAAGATGATGTAATGCCGAGTAAATAGATACCTAACATGTAACGCTTTAAAATTGCGCACGCCCATGTAACGGCAACAAACTACAATACTTAAAAATCTCCATAGGTGACACTTTACATTTGTTTACAGGTTACCTGTTTAGAGTTACAGAGGGGGTCTAGTGCTGGAATTATTGCTCTCACTCTAATGTTTGCAGCGATACATCACAAGTGTGGTGCCAACACCGTTTCCATATGCGTTCACTTCTGCGCTCGAGCACTGAGGAATGGGGGCGCTTTCAATTTTTTTATTTATTTATTTTATTTTTAGACTGTTCCTTTTAATTTTTTTCTTATTTATCACTTTTATTCCTATTACAAGGAATGTAAACATCCCTTCTTTATGGAGGGATCTGGGGTCTGTAAGACCCAAAATCTCTCCTCTACCTTTAACCACTTAAGGACCGCCTAACGCCGATTTACGTCGGCAAAGCGGCACGGGCAGGCAAAATCACGTACATGTACGTGATTTGCCTTCCGCGGGTGGGGGGTCCGATCGGACCCCCCCCCGGTGCCCGAGGCGGTCCCGTTCTGTTCCCCGGCGATCCGAGATGAGGGGGAGGCCATCCGTTCGTGGCCCCCCCCTCGCGATCGCCGCCGGCCAATGGGAACATTCCTTTGCTGCTGTATGCTAAACAGCAGCAAAGGAAATGATGTCATCTCCCCTCGGCTCGGTAGTTTCCGTTCCAGCGCCGAGGGGAGAAGACATCCGAGTAAGTGAAAACACTACACACACACAGTAGAACATGCCAGGCATACAAAACACCCCGATCCCCCCCCCGATCTCCCCCCGATCCCCCCCAATCAACCCCCCCCCCGTCACAAACTGACACCAGCAGGTTTTTTTATTTTTTTATTTTTTTTTTTTCTGATTACTGCATAGTGTCAGTTTGTGACAGTTACAGTGTTGGGACAGTGAGTATTACCCCCCTTTAGGTCTAGGGTACCCCCCTAAGCCCCCCTAATAAAGTTTTAACCCCTTGATCACCCCCTGTCACCAGTGTCACTAAGCGATCATTTTTCTGATCGCTGTATTAGTGTCGCTGGTGACGCTAGTTAGAGACGTAAATATTTAGGTTCGCCGTCAGCGTTTTATAGCGTCAGGGACCCCCATATACTATCTAATAAATGTTTTAACCCCTTGATTGCCCCCTAGTTAACCCTTTCACCACTGATCACCGTATAACTGTTACGGGTGACGCTGGTTAGTTCGTTTATTTTTTATAGTGTCAGGGCACCCGCCGTTTATTACCGAATAAAGGTTTAGCCCCCTGATCGCCCGGCGGTGATATGCGTCGCCCCAGGCAGCGTCAGATTAGCGCCAGTACCGCTAACACCCACGCACGCAGCATACGCCTCCCTTAGTGGTATATTATCTGTACAGATCAATATCTGATCCGATCAGATCTATACTAGCGTCCCCAGCAGTTTAGGGTTCCCAAAAACGCAGTGTTAGCGGGATAAGCCCAGATACCTGCTAGCACCTGCATTTTGCTCCTCCACCTGGCCCAGCCCAGCCCACCCAAGTGCAGTATCGATCGATCACTGACACTTACAAAACACTAAACGCATAACTGCAGCGTTCGCAGAGTCAGGCCTGATCCCTGCGATCGCTAACAGTTTTTTGGTAGCGTTTTGGTGAACTGGTAAGCACCAGCCCCAGGCAGCGTCAGGTTAGCGCCAGTACCGCTAAAACCCACGCACGCACCGTACAGCTCCCTTAGTGGTATAGTATCTGATCGGATCAATATCTGATCCGATCAGATCTATACTAGCGTCCCCAGCAGTTTAGGGTTCCCAAAAACACAGTGTTAGCGGGATCAGCCCAGATACCTGCTAGCACCTGCGTTTTGTCCCTCCGCCCGGCCCAGCCCAGCCCACCCAAGTGCAGTATCGATCGATCGCTGTCACTTACAAAACACTAAACGCATAACTGCAGCGTTCGCAGAGTCAGGCCTGATCCCTGCGATCGCTAACAGTTTTTTTGGTAGCATTTTGGTGAACTGGCAAGCAAGCACCAGGCAGCGTCAGGTTAGCGCCAGTAGCGCTAACACCCACGCACGCACCGTACACCTCCCTTAGTGGTATAGTATCTGATCGGATCAATATCTGATCCGATCAGATCTATACTAGCGTCCCCAGCAGTTTAGGGTTCCCAAAAACGCAGTGTTAGCGGGATCAGCCCAGATACCTGCTAGCACCTGCGTTTTGCCCCTCCGCCCGGCCCGGCCCACCCAAGTGCAGTATCGATCGATCACTGTCCCTTACAAAACACTAAACGCACAACTGCAGCGTTCGCAGAGTCAGGCCTGATCCCTGCGATCGCTAACAGTTTTTTTGGTAGCGTTTTGGTGAACTGGCAAGCATCAGCGGCCTAGTACACCCCGGTCGTAGTCAAACCAGCACTGCAGTAACACTTGGTGACGTGGCGAGTCCCATAAGTGCAGTTCAAGCTGGTGAGGTGGCAAGCACAAGTAGTGTCCCGCTGCCACCAAAAAGACAAACACAGGCCCGTCGTTCCCATAGTGCCCTTCCTGCTGCATTCGCCAATCCTAATTGGGAACCCACCGCTTCTGCAGCGCCCGTACTTCCCCCATTCACATCCCCAACCAAATGCAGTCGGCTGCATGAGAGGCATTTTCTTTATGTCCTCCCGAGTAACCCTACCCAACGAACCCCCCAAAAAAAGATGTCGTGTCTGCAGCAAGCGCGGATATAGGCGTGACACCCGCTATTATTGTCCCTCCTGTCCTGACAATCCTGGTCTTTGCATTGGTGAATGTTTTGAACGCTACCATTCACTAGTTGAGTATTAGCGTAGGGTACAGCATTGCACAGACTAGGCACACTTTCACAGGGTCTCCCAAGATGCCATCGCATTTTGAGAGACCCGAACCTGGAACCGGTTACAGTTACAAAAGTTAGTTACAAAAAAAGTGTCAAAAAAAAAAAAATATATATAAAATAAAAAAAAATAGTTGTCGTTTTATTGTTCTCTCTCTCTCTATTCTCTCTCTATTGTTCTGCTCTTTTTTACTGTATTCTATTCTGCAATGTTCTATTGTTATTATGTTTTATCATGTTTGCTTTTTCAGGTATGCAATTTTTTATACTTTACCGTTTACTGTGCTTTATTGTTAACCATTTTTTTGTCTTCAGGTACGCCATTCACGACTTTGAGTGGTTATACCAGAATGATGCCTGCAGATTTAGGTATCATCTTGGTATCATTCTTTTCAGCCAGCGGTCGGCTTTCACGTAAAAGCAATCCTAGCGGCTAATTAGCCTCTAGACTGCTTTTACAAGCCGTGGGAGGGAATGCCCCCCCCCCCCACCGTCTTCCGTGTTTTTCTCTGGCTCTCCTGTCTCAACAGGGAACCTGAGAATGCAGCCGGTGATTCAGCCAGCTGACCATAGAGCTGATCAGAGACCAGAGTGGCTCCAAACATCTCTATGGCCTAAGAAACCGGAAGCTACGAGCATTTTATGACTTAGATTTCGCCGGATGTAAATAGCGCCATTGGGAAATTGGGGAAGCATTTTATCACACCGATCTTGGTGTCATCAGATGCTTTGAGGGCAGAGGAGAGATCTAGGGTCTAATAGACCCCAATTTTTTCAAAAAAGAGTACCTGTCACTACCTATTGCTATCATAGGGGATATTTACATTCCCTGAGATAACAATAAAAATGATTAAAAAAAAAAATATGAAAGGAACAGTTTAAAAATAAGATAAAAAAAGCAGAAAAATAATAAAGAAAAAAAAAAAAAAAAAAAAAAAAAAAAAGCACCCCTGTCGCCCCCTGCTCTCGCGCTAAGGCGAACGCAATCGGCGGTCTGTCGTCAAACGTAAACAGCAATTGCACCATGCATGTGAGGTATCACCGCGAAGGTCAGATCGAGGGCAGTAATTTTTGCAGTAGACCTCCTCTGTAAATCTAAAGTGGTAACCTGTAAAGGCTTTTAAAGGCTTTTAAAAATGTATTTATTTTGTTGCCACTGCACGTTTGTGCGCAATTTTAAAGCATGTCATGTTTGGTATCCATGTACTCGGCCTAAGATCATCTTTTTTATTTCATCAAACATTTGGGCAATATAGTGTGTTTTAGTGCATTAAAATTTAAAAAAGTGTGTTTTTTCCCCAAAAAATGCGTTTGAAAAATCGCTGCGCAAATACTGTGTGAAAAAAAAAAATGAAACACCCACCATTTTAATCTGTAGGGCATTTGCTTTAAAAAAATATATAATGTTTGGAGGTTCAAAGTAATTTTTTTGCAAAAAAAAAATAACTTTTTCATGTAAACAATAAGTGTCAGAAAGGGCTTTGTCTTCAAGTGGTTAGAAGAGTGGGTGATGTGTGACATAAGCTTCTAAATGTTGTGCATAAAATGCCAGGACAGTTCAAAACCCCCCCAAATGACCCCATTTGGGAAAGTAGACACCCCAAGCTATTTGCTGAGAGGCATGTCGAGTCCATGGAATATTTTATATTGTGACACAAGTTGCGGGAAAGAGACACATTTTTTTTTTTTTTTTGCACAAAGTTGTCACTAAATGATATATTGCTCAAACATGCCATGGGAATATGTGAAATTACACCCCAAAATACATTCTGCTGCTTCTCCTGAGTACGGGGATACCACATGTGTGAGACTTTTTGGGAGCCTAGCCACGTACGGGACCCCGAAAACCAAGCACCGCCTTCAGGCTTTCTAAGGGCGTGAATTTTTGATTTCACTCTTCACTGCCTATCACAGTTTCGGAGGCCATGGAAAGCCCAGGTGGCACAAACCCCCCCCAAATGACCCCATTTTGGAAAGTAGACACCCCAAGCTATTTGCTGAGAGGTATAGTGAGTATTTTGCAGACCTCACTTTTTGTCACAAAGTTTTGAAAATTGAAAAAAGAAAAAAAAAAAGTTTTTTCTTGTCTTTCTTCATTTTCAAAAACAAATGAGAGCTGCAAAATACTCACCATGCCTCTCAGCAAATAGCTTTGGGTATCTACTTTCCAAAATGGGGTCATTTGGGGGGGTTTGTGCCACCTGGGCATTCCATGGCCTCCGAAACTGTGATAGGCAGTGAAGAGTGAAATCAAAAATTTTCACCCTTAGAAATCCTGAAGGCGGTGATTGGATTTTGGGGCCCCGTACGCGGCTAGGCTCCCAAAAAGTCCCACACATGTGGTATCCCCATACTCAGGAGAAGCAGCTAAATGTATTTTGGGGTGCAATTCCACATATGCCCATGGCCTGTGTGAGCAATATATCATTTAGTGACAACTTTATGCAAAAAAAAAAAAAAAAGTGTCACTTTCCCACAACTTGTGTCAAAATATAAAATATTCCATGGACTCAATATGCCTCTCAGCAAATAGCTTGGGGTGTCTACTTTCCAAAATGGGGTCATTTTGGGGGGTTTTGTGCCACCTGGGCATTCCATGGCCTCCGAAACTGTGATAGGTAGTGAGGAGTAAAATCAAAAATTTACACCCTTAGAAATCCTGAAGGCGGTGATTGGTTTTCGGGGCCCCGTACGCGGCTAGGCTCCCAAAAAGTCCCACACATGTGGTATCCTCATACTCAGGAGAAGCAGCTGAATGTATTTTGGGGTGCAATTCCACATATGCCCATGGCCTGTGTGAGCAATATATCATTTAGTGACAACTTTTTGTAAATATTTTTTTTTTTTTGTCATTATTCAATCACTTGGGACAAAAAAAATAAATATTCAATGGGTTCAACATGCCTCTCAGCAATTTCCTTGGGGTGTCTACTTTCCAAAATGGGGTCACTTGGGGGGGTTTTGTACTGCCCTGCCATTTTAGCACCTCAAGAAATGACATAGGCAGTCATAAACTAAAAGCTGTGTAAATTACAGAAAATGTACCCTAGTTTGTAGACGCTATAACTTTTGCGTAAACCAATAAATATACGCTTATTGACATTTTTTTTACCAAAGACATGTGGCCGAATACATTTTGGCCTAAATGTATGACTAAAATTTAGTTTATTGGATTTTTTTTATAACAAAAAGTAGAAAATATAATTTTTTTTCAAAATTTTCGGTCTTTTTCCGTTTATAGCGCAAAAAATAAAAACCGCAGAGGTGATCAAATACCATCAAAAGAAAGCTCTATTTGTGGGAAGAAAAGGACGCAAATTTCATTTGGGTACAGCATTGCATGACCGCGCAATTAGCAGTTAAAGCGACGCAGTGCCAAATTGGAAAAAGACCTCTGGTCCTTAGGCAGCATAATGGTCCGGGGCTCAAGTGGTTAAAAGCAAAAGATTAAAAAAAATTGCTCTTTTGCTTTAAAAAAAATAGTTTACATCCACCCTAGACCAGAAGTGATGTCATAATGTCACTCTGGTCCTTCAAGATCATAGAGGTGATCAGAGAGGATCTGACTCAGTCAGATCACTGCCCGGGACTGCCGGTAAAGGCGGTAAGATCGAGAAACACCCGCGAGCTGTGGGAGGGGGGAACAATCCCACTGTGTCACGAATGTCACGTCTACCTCAATGCAGGTGGTCAGACACTATAGCTAGCTACTGTGTGCTTCACCTATAGCAGCCCCATTTCCCTTAAGACAAGCAGGCCTACCGCTACTTGGTTGCCCCCAGGACACACAATGCTATAGTGGTATACAATAGGGGGCGCTAAAGACCTATAAACATAAGTGCTATTACAATACTGCCACTAGAGACACACACAATCCACATCAAACGCTGTGAGCTAAATTGTAATAATTGTGCTGAAACGAAAATTTACCAGATACTTGATATGTGGTATTTCAAAATAAAAATAAAAATACAAATTATAAAATAATAATATATGATAATAAAAAAGTCCTTAGTTGTAGGTGTAATTAATAACTTCGTGATAGTTGATTGTCCCAATCCATTGAAGAGATTAGAGCAAAAAATTGATTGGAAAACAACACCAAGGCAGACACATAAATCTTCATAGATGCAACAAAATCTTAGCGATGGTAAAAAGGTTCCGTCACCAAAGAAGAAGAAATCACCTTAGGATAATAGATATCTGCTTACCAGATACCAATGACTTCTTTAACTAAAAAGAGAGTCATTAGCGCTTGTACAGGATTGTGCCTGTTCACATGAAGGCTGGAAGGCTGGGTGGTGTTTTAGGCATAGATCCCTCCCGTCCCATTCATTCAGGATAGGAAATATGAGAAACAAAAAGGAATCTCCATAGTGTAAAACCGTTTAATATATATAAAAAAGAACAATAAAAATAGCCAAATGGCCTCTTACATTGATCGGTGCCTACCCGGCACTGGGACTGCTTGCATGTCAGGGTATATGGTGTCCAAGACCCTCAGCATCACATCGCACATGCGGCGTGCGTTCCACCCCGTGCGTCTAGTCAACCAGATGAACTGGAAGTTGGTAGGACGAATCTGGACATGTGACCACGTACCGCTCCGACGTACGTTTCGTTGTGAACGTCTTCAGGGAAGCGTACATTGGTCACTAGGATACCGGTTTATATGGGGAATAAGGGCGGGTAAATTGGCTTGGTACGAATATGCACGGACTGACCAGGGGATGATGACTCCCTCTGGTGGCTAAGTGTCTTAATGCTCCAGATAATTAAATTAGAGAGAGAATTTGATATTATTAAAAGAACACGTCACTATGGTAGTGCTCCCCCTATCTGTCAGTTAAAGAACTGGCAGAAGTGATTAAGGATGGTAAATTATGAATAAATATAGTTGCATAGGAAACCTTAATGCAACTAGTGGTATTTTATCATAATTGGTTGGGGGACTAAAATTAATTCCTGTCATTCTAAGCAGTCTCAGTCTCGGTTGAACAATGACTAATAAGTGATAAGCACATCTCATCACCCTCCACTGAAACCACAAAATATTTGAAACCTTGGAAATCCTGACACCAACAGTAAATTAAATTAAAACCACATAAAAAACTTATTGATTAGATTGTATTAGAGTGCCTCAAATATGAGCCTTTAAATACAGCGTATCTAGTATTATTAAAATTCATAAGTGCATACTGGTAAGATTACGGCTAATCGTTTGTTAAAAAACAATTGAGGTCTATGTCTATGTTCATCCCATACGGTTGCATACTCTGTAGCTTATAGAGCCAATATGTTTCATTTCTGGACACTGTCCTTTTCATATGAGTACCCCTCCAATCCCTTACTACTTTGTCAATCCCATAAAACGTACATAATGATGGGTCACTGTTATGGCACATTTTGAAATGTCTAGAGACACTATGGTTGGGATAACCATTTTTTATATTGGATATATAAGATGTTCACTGATTCTTACTTTGAGTTGACGTGTGGTTCTGCCTTGGTGTTGTTTTCCAATCAATTTTTTTCTCTAATCTCTTCAATGGATTGGGACAATCAACTATCACAAAGTTATTAATTACACCTACAACTAAGGACTTTTTTATTATCATATATTATTATTTTATAATTTGTATTTTTATTTTTATTTTGAAATACCACATATCAAGTATCTGGTAAATTTTCGTTTCAGCACAATTATTACAATTTAGCTCACAGCGTTTGATGTGGATTGTGTGTGTCTCTAGTGGCAGTATTGTAATAGCACTTATGTTTATAGGTCTTTAGCGCCCCCTATTGTATACCATTCCTTATTTGATTATCTTATTCAAAATAAAGGGAGCAGCTTGCACTTGTGTTCATTGGTTTTTGGTTATTCAATTGATCATCCACGGGTGATACATTTTTTGGGTCAGTACAATTACTGATCCTCTATTTATGGTATTTTTTCAATTTTTTTAATTAATAATTTTTTTCATTGTGTAGTTCACATATACTGACACCACTGGCGCGGAAGTATTGTTTATCTATCACAATGCTATAGTGCCTGGCCACCACACTAGGGCAGACATGAGCAGAGCAAACAACAGACTACTTGCAGTTTTACAGACAGATAATGTGGTTCTAAGAAGGTCCAGGTAATAAGGCAGGCTGAGTTCAGGGAATAGTCCAATATCCGATCCGGGTCATACACAGGGAAATCCAACAGCAAAGCAAGGCAGACAAACGGGAGGCTTGAACAGGAACAATGCAGGTAACTGTCACTGTCACATGCAAGGGATAGAGTGTTTGGTTTGCTTATATCAGGTTATATCAGGTGACTTATCAGATCAATCATCTTGCAGGTGAACACAGACAGGGGAGAAGCAAGAGCCAACACCCGGGTGCTGGAATGAGGAACAGGGGCACTAAGTGATTATGACACACTGCTTCTGAAAGCGGTCCAGCGGCTAATTAGCTGCTGGGACCACTTTCATGAAAAAGACAATCGCCAGCTGAAAAAACAATTCATGGGTTATGGCTGATAGCTTCAGCCATAACCCCAGAAAAATGACTTGCAAGCCACAACATACAGTATACAGTATACAGTATCTCACAAAAGTGACAACACTGAAGAAATGACACTTTGCTACAATGTAAAGTAGTGAGTGTACAGCTTGTATAACAGTGTAAATTTGCTGTCCCCTCAAAATAACTCAACACACAGCCATTAATGTCTAAACCGCTGGCAACAAAAGTGAGTACACCCCTAAGTGAAAATGTCCAAATTGGGCCCAAAATGTCAATATTTTGTGTGGCCACCATTATTCTCCAGCACTGCCTTAACCCTCTTGGGCGTGGAGTTCACCAGAGCATAACAGGTTGTCACTGGAGTCCTCTTCCCCTCCTCCATGACGACATCACGGAGCTGGTGGATGTTAGAAACGTTGCGCTCCTCCACCTTTCATTTGAGGATGCCCCACAGATGATCAATAGGGTTTAGGTCTGGAGACATGCTTGGCTAGTCCATCAGCTTTACCCTCAGCTTCTTTAGCAAGGCAGTGGTCATCTTGGAGGTGTGTTTGGGGTCTTTATCATGTTGGAATACTGCCCTGCGGCCCAGTCTCCGAAGGGAGGGGGTCATGCTCTGCTTCAGTGTGTCACTATGAACTGGTTAGAGACCTTCCTAAAAATGAAGAAAGATTATCCAATTGTAAAAGAGGGAAGAGCAAAAAAAGCTGTTGTGAAGGTCTAATTTAAAGTGGTTGTAAACCTCAGACATGAAATATGAAATAAGCATATCCAGGCCCGGACTGGCCTACCAGGATAGTGGGGGAAATTTCCTGGTAGGCCGGCTGCCCTGGGATTTTTTTTCTTTACAAGAAGGGCAGAGGCAGGCGCCGCCCACTCCATAAGAACCGGTGCCTGGAGGAGTGATATGCTTTGGAGTGCAGCGCAGTGATACACCATCAATAGCAATGCTTCTCTGCCTTTAAAACTCTCAAATCGAGACGTATTCAAAAGGGGGGATAGAAGAGAAGCGTCGCTATTGATGGTGTATCCAGGGATGGCAAATGCAAGCGGATCAACAGTTATCAAATGCCATATTTGACTACCTGTAATGGGGGTCAAGCCTCTGACCGCAGCCTCTGACCATCTCCTGTATCATGTCTGCAGCCTCTGACATTTCCTGTATCATCTCCGCAGCCCCTGACCATCTCTTGTATCATCTCCGCAGCCTCTGACCATCTCCTGTACCATGTCCACAGCCACTGACATCTCCTGTATCATGTCTGCAGTCTCTGACCATCTCCTGTACAATGTCTGCAGTCTCTGACCATCTCCTGTATCATGTCCGCAACCTCTGACCATCTCCTGTATCATGTCCGCAGTCTCTGACCATCTCCTGTATCATGTCTGCAGCCTCTGACCATCTCTTGTCTTTTATAATGTCTGCAGTCTCTGAGGCAGGAGTCTAGATGCACGGTTTTCCCTTTTATGAACAAGAAAATAATGACAATATGCTGTTTATAATAATATATGGTATAATAATGCTATGGGACTGGTATGAAATAATTTCCAGGGCTGGTTTTTATTCCTAGTCCGGCCCTGAGCATTTCCCTCTATTGAGTGTACTTGTCTCAATCCAGAGCACTAAGTGTCATTTCTGTCTGTTACTTAATTCCTCTGCTATCAGCATGAATCACTTCTGACAAGTTTTTCTGACACCAAGAGAAAAATGGTGAAAGGGGAGGGAGCTCCAGCACACAGCCTGTGATTGACAGCCTCAGCTCTGTTCTTGTGAGCTGTGTGGAGAGGGGGTATCCCTTCCCCCCAATCAACTCTCACTGAACTCTGTAACTTCAGCTCTCCGCCCCCTCTTTCTTTTCGGAACCCTCAGACAAGCTTTATAAATGCCGCACTTTGAACGGATGTAGAAAAGAGAAGGCTGCAGATAAACATGTACAGGATTTATTTAACCACTCGACCTCCAGAAGATTTACTCATGACCAGGTATTTGTTTGCAATATGGTACTGCGCTACTTTAACTGACAATTGCGTGGTCATGCAAAGCTGTACCCAAATAAGATTTATGTCCTTTTTTCCTACAAATAGAGCTTTCTTTTGGTGGTATTTGATCACCTCTGCGGTTTTTATTTTTTTTGTGCAATATTGCGGCACACAATCAGACACTTTTGACACTTTTTGGGGACCAGTGACACTAATATGCCCCATACACAGGGTCGGATTTTCCAACGGAAAATGTGTGATAGGACCTTGTTGTCGGAAATTCCGACCGTGTGTGGGCTCCATCACACATTTTCCATCGGATTTTCCGACACACAAAGTTTGAGAGCAGGATATAAAATTTTCCGACAACAAAATCTGTTGTCGGAAATTCCGATCGTGTGTACACAAATCCGACGGACAAAGTGCCACGCATGCTCAGAATAAATAAAGAGATGAAAGCTATTGGCCACTGCCCCGTTTATAGTCCCGACGTACGTGTTTTACGTCACCGCGTTTAGAACGGTCGGATTTTCCGACAACTTTGTGTGACCGTGTGTATGCAAGACAAGTTTGAGCCAACATCCGTCGGAAAAAATCCTAGGATTTTGTTGTCGGAATGTCCGAACAAAGTCCGACCGTGTGTACGGGGCATTACAGTGATCATTGCCAGAAATATGCACTGTCACTGTACTAATGACACTGGCTGGGAAGGGGTTAAACATCAGGGGCGATCAAAGGGTTAACTGTGTGCCTAACCTGTGTTTTTGTGTACGGTATGTGCTGCTTTTACTAGGGGAATAGATGTATTATAGTCCCTGGTTTGCAGGAACACAGAATCCATCACTTCCTCCCCTTAGAACGGAGATCTGCCTTGTTTTCATAGGCAGATCCCCTCTCTACGTGGTTTACCGACAATCGACAGGTGCCGGAAGGACATCGCGTACCTGGCACCCGCATAGCATCTTCTGCTGCGACTATTCACAGCAGAAGTAGCCCCCTGCAGGCGGAAGTGTGATATTACGTATATATACATGATTCTGTACAGGAGAGCTGCTCTGTAGCAATAAAACTGGTATGGGGTGGACGGCAAGTGGTTATGCTGACTGAACATCCGGAGCCGGTAATCGGGGCTCCTGATCTTGTCATCAGCACTGTGATTGCCTGCCCAGTATTTGTTTGTAAAAAATATTTGAAAACCATTGATCATTTTCCTTCCACTTCACAATTATGTGACACTTTGTGTTGGTCTATCACATAAAATCCCAATAAAATACATTTACGTTTTTGGTTGTAACATGACAGCATGTGGACATTTTTAAGGGGTATGTATACTTTTTCAAGGCACTGTACTTCTGCACTCCTGTGACTCAAATTCAGCCATCAGCAGGCTAAAGTCCACTGTTAGCTGATGTTACAGAGCCATTCAGGCTTTGCGGGGTTCCTGACAATAATGTCGGGATCCACCCGCATGCCTGGACCAGCAGCTGGCTCAGCTTCTCGGTGTGGCACTGGGAGCCTAAGCCAGCTGCTCCCGCCCCTTCACAGTCCGGCGCTCCAGTAAGCGCTGGGGAGGCAGAGCTCTG
The DNA here is from genome assembly GCF_042186555.1 of Aquarana catesbeiana. Classification (NCBI taxonomy): domain Eukaryota; kingdom Metazoa; phylum Chordata; class Amphibia; order Anura; family Ranidae; genus Aquarana; species Aquarana catesbeiana. The sequence continues at coordinate 9,652,528 of NC_133328.1, read as the reverse complement.
CTCAGAGTGGAGGGAAGAACTGAGCAATCAGTGGTCTTTGCTTGCTCAGTTCTCAGTGTAGATCAAACTTGCAGCCATCTAGGTAAGTATAAGTGTTTTTTGTTTTTATTTCCAAATTTCTCTTTTAACAGTTTTCTGCTGTTTCTGTGTAGCTCTGCATGAACTGTCATTCTTCAGCAGCTGAAAGATGTAGAAAAACAAGACCAGGAAGGGGTCATGTGATCTAACATTAATTATAAATTTGGGAACCAAATTATGAAAGTAGAAATGTGAGAGGCTCCTGGATCTTGTATGATAATCTGTGTGTTATGTTTAATAACAAAGTAATAACTGTCACCTCCAAGCATAAAAAGTGCGCCGCATCCGTATTCCAACATGTCTGAATGTAGACAGTGGTGGAGTGAGCCTAGCATTAGATATCATTTTGAAATGTGACAATGTAACACTTCAGCCAAACCTTTTTACTAGACTGGTAGACTAGGGGCTCCCTCAAGGGCCACCGACAGCCTAAAAATCCATCTCCATCTTCCACCCGAACTCCTCTGCCCCAGCTGGGCTGACCCAGAATATTCGAGTGGGCCTGCCCCCTGCCAACCCATCTGTTGGGGATTGGTCAGGGCCTTCATGAGTACTCCAGGCAGCTCCCCCTCTCCTCCACTCCCATTCTTCTAGAAACTTCTACCAGCTTCTAGAAGTAGGGAGAGATCTTAGAGCAGCAGTGGCGGCTGGTGCTCCATTTTTTTGGGTGGGGGGGATGGAAAAACCACTGGTGGCTTCCCCTCCTCTTCTTCGGCGGCCAATACGATCGCTTCTCCTCTCGGCCAATCGGGTCTCAGGACCCACTTCCTGATTGGAGGAGAATCAAGAAAATAGCGAATATTAATTTGCTATTGTCACACAACTGGGTGGGCTCTGCGCCCCAAGCCCACCCTTTTTTTAATCCAGTTAGAGCCTCTGGCTCTAACCACGTGCTTCTCAAAAAAAAAATTACCACTGGAATCCATGTGTCTGACGCCCTTCATTTAGATTAGGGACTGGGCGCATGGATTAGGGAGACGCCCCTTATATACGGGTGCCACTGTCTTAGAGATGCTGCCTGTGAGTCATACCAGCCTCCCCGAGTCACTCCCCTGACCCAGATAAAACAACACAGGCTTGACTGCCAGCCAAGCCTGACAATTTTTCTACTCTGTACAAAAACATCTATTTACACTTCTATCACACTAGAGGGTGCTACACCTTCATAGTGTTCCCAACATGTATCCCATACTGCCCCCCAAGCTCTCATAGGGCCCCCTAGCCCCGTCACCACCCTCCAGTCTCCCACAGTGCCCCTGCAAAATCCAAAGCCTCCTGCAGAAATTCTACAGAGATCCAATCCCCCACCATTCCCCCCCCCCAGTACCCTCATCCCCTACAGGACCACCAAGTCTGCTGCAGAGTCCCCTAACATCCTTCCCCCATAGTGATACTCAGCCTCATCCGGAGCCTTACAACATATCCATATATATTTTGCCTTCCTATTCTTTTATTGTGTGACTGTATCACTTTGTTTTACTGTTGGGGAACAGAAAGTTCTGGAAGGACTTACCTGGGCCCTGGTCTCATTAAGGTTGAGGGCCATTTAGATAACCATATATCGTTCACCCAGGAACAATGAAAGTGTTTATTCTTAGGCTTCGTCTTTGATAATTCCCATAATATTATTTCTTTACTTAACTAAAACATACAATAGGGACTTATTCATTGCTGATTGTTCAGCTGTTATATTGTTTACTTTAAACTGCAGAAACCCCAAGCAGATAAAGAAGTTCCTAAAGAACCTTTGTGCTCGCCAAATAAAAATCATGTTAAAGGTGCAGTACTGAAGATGACAATTCACCTTTACCAATATACAAAAGAAAAAGTAATACCGTGCTGTAGTGGGTATATCTTTTTGTTTTTTGTGAATACAAGAAGTTCATTGTTGGGGTTTGCATACACTTTAACCACTTACCCAACGAGCGAATTCCAGCACTCCTCTCCTACATGTAAAAATCATCATTTATTTTGCTAGAAAATTACTCAAAACCCACAAATATTATATATGTCATTGCAACTTTTTTTGTCACACGGTATTTGCGCAGGAATTTTTCAAACTCGATTGTTTTGGGACAAAAAACACTTTCATGAATAAAAAAACAAAACAGGTAAAGTTAACCCAATTTTTTTTTGTATAATGTGAAAGATGATGTTACGCCGAGTAAATAGATACCCAACATGTCACGATTTAAAATTGCGCACACTTGTGGTATGGCGCCAAACTTCAGCACTTAAAAATCTCCATTGGCGAAGCTTTAACATTTTTTACAGGTTACATTTTTAGAGTTACAGAGGAGGTCTAGTGCTAGAATTGTTACTCTTGCTCTAATGTTCACGGCGATACCTTACATGTGTGGTCTGAACGTAAGTTGCATTCGTTCGCTTCTGCGTGCAAGCTCGCAGGGACGGGGGCGCCTTCATTCTTTTTTTTTTATTGTTTATTTTATTTTTTATTTTTCTACACTTTCCCTTTTTAAAAAACATATTTTTGAGCACTTTTCATCCTATTACAAGGAATGGTGCGTGATCGGTCCTCTCTCTGGAGAGATGTGGGGTCAATAAGTCCCCACATCTCTCTTTCAGGCTGGAACGCATCAGATCAAAAAAAAAAAAAAAAAAGAAAAATGAACGATCTTATGCTTTCCTGCCATGTCCCCGGTATTGTTTACTTACGCCAGCCCGGACGTGACATCATAACGTCGCGCCCGGGCCTCCGAGAGTCATCAAGATTGCCGGGGACCATCTTTCCCTCTGAAATCTCTATGGCTAACTTCCTCCGCCGGCGGATTCTTTCTCTGGGTCACCAATCGTACAGGGCGATCGTACGGGGTGACTCAGGAGAAGCACCGGAGGGCGGCGGGAGGGGAACAGCCGCTGTGATCCCTACGTTGAAGGGAATCATCGGCGGAAAAAAAAACAGGCATCATTCAGATATCACCACTGAAAGACCAGGACGTCATATGACGGCCAGCGGTCGGCACTTTTTAAGGCGTGAGGCTGTATTTTCTTCATATAAGGGTGTGATAGGGTGAAACGCGTCAGTCGGCTTACCTGGGTTTTTTGTGATGTGGTCTAACATTATTATGCTTTAAATAGCTTGAATAAAGAAGATGTCTTTGGTATGATATAGGAATGTGGTCATACGACCTTTTCTCTCTGCAACCACATTTCTGTGGGTGGTCAAGAAACTCATAAGTCAACTTGTGTTGGGGGAGGTTTGTATTAGATTTATTATTATTATTATTATTATTATTATTATTATACAGGATTTATATAGCAATGGTTTACACCATGAGGGCAGACAGTACAATTACAATACAATTCAATACAGGAGGAATCAGAGGTCCTGCTCATTAGAGCTTACAATCTAGGAGGGAGGGTCAAGTGATACAAAAGGTAATAGCTGTGGGGGATGAGCTGATGGAGAAACTAAAAGTACAGTTGTTAGGTGGAGGCAGAATAGGCTTCACAGGGTTTAGGAGTGTGTCTCTGGGAATGTTTGACCATTCTTCCAGAAGCTCATTTGTGAGGTCAGGGACTGATGTTGGATGAGAAGGCCTGGCTCACAGTCTCTAATTCATCCCAAAGGTGTTCTATCTGGTTGAGGTCAGGACTCTGTGCAGGCCAGTCAAGTTCCTCCACCCCAAACTTGCTCATCCATATCTTTATGGACCTTGCTTTGTGCACTGGTGCGCAGTCATGTTGGAACAGGAAGGGGCCATCCCCAAACTGTTCTCACAAAGTTGGGATCATGAAATTGTCCAAAATGTCTTGGTATGCTGACGCCTTAAAAGTTCCCTTCACTGGAACTAAGGGGCCAAGCCCAACCCCTGAAAAACAACCCCATACCATAATCCCCCCTCCACCAAATGATTTGGACCAGTGCACAAAGCAAGGTCCATAAAGACATGGATGAGAGAGTTTGGGGTGGAGGAACTTGACTGGCCTGCACAGAGTTCTGACCTCAACCGATAGAACACCTTTGGATGAATTAGAGCGGAGACTGCGAGCCAGGCACAAATGCGCTTCTGGAAGAATGCTCAAACATTCCCATAGACACCCTCCTAAACCTTGTGGACAGCCTTCCCAGAAGAGTTGAAGCTGTTATCAGGGCTGGTGCAAGGAGTTTTGACACCCTAGGCAAAACCTCATTTTGCCGCCTGCCTGGCTCCACCCCTGACTCCACCCCCTTTTGCCTGCCAATGTATACCCCACCTTTTTAATGAAGCGCCCAAATGCAGCCCACCAGCGCCCATCAAATGCAGCCTCACCAGCGCCTATCAATGCAGCCTCACCAGTGCCCATCAATGCAGCCTCACCAGCGCCCATCAAATGTAACCTCACCAGCACCCATCAATGCAGCCTCACCAGCACCCATCAAATGTAACCTGACCAGCGCTCATCAAATGTAGCCTCACCAGCGCCCATTAATGCAACCTCACCAGTGCCCATCAATGCAACCTCACCAGTGCCCATCAATGCAGCCTACCAGCGCCCATCAATGCAGCCTCACCAGCGCCCATCAATGCAGCCTCACCAGCGCCCATCAATGCAACCTCACCAGCGCCCATGAATGCAACCTCAATAGCGCCCATCAATGCAACCTCACCAGTGCCCTTCAAATGTAACCTCACCAGCGCCCATCAATGCAGCCTCACCAGCGCCCATCAAATGTAACCTCACCAGTGCCCATCAAATGTAACCTCACCAGCGCCCATCAATGCAGCCTCACCAGCGCCCATCAAATGCAGCCTCACCAGCGCTCATCAATGCAACCTCACCAGCACCCATCAATGCAGCCTCACCAGCACCCATCAAATGTAACCTCACCAGCGCCCATCAAATGCAGCCTCACCAGCGCCCATCAATGCAACCTCACCAGCGCCCATCAATGCAACCTCACCAGCGCCCATCAATGCAACCTCACCAGCGCCCATCAATACAGCCTCACCAGCTCCCATCAATGTAGCCTCACCAGCGCCCATCAATGCAACCTCACCAGCACCCATCAATACAGCCTCACCAGCTCCCATCAATGTAGCCTCACCAGCGCCCATCAAATGTAGCTTACCATCGCCCATCAAATGCAGCCTCACCAGCGCCCATCAGTGCAGCCTACCAGTGCCCATCAATGAATGTTTGCTTGCTTCCATTCATTTGGGAGTCAATACACAGACACAGTCCTCGGCCGCCGCTGCGCCTCTGACACTATGTGCGAACGGAGTGGCCGCTGCCCGCTGATGCTGAGACTAAGCTGCTTGCTGCAGATAGGAGAGTGTAGGAACACCAGTGGCCGGGCGCATTAGGCAGCTGCCTAGTTTGCCTAGTGGTAGCACCGGCCCTGGCTGTTATAATTGCAAAGGGTGGGCCAACTCAATATTGAACCCTACAAACGAAGACTGGGATGCCATTAAAGTTCATGCGCGTGTAAAGGCAGGCGTCCCAATACTTTTGACAATATAGTGTGTATGTCGTCTACAAGGTCTATTGCATTGTTTTTTTATCTGCTAATCCATCATCTTTTGCAAAAGATTTCAAGGAATTTCCTTTTGAAAACCTTGAGTTGTTGTGTCCAACCCTGACATCTACACCTTTTGTATTCGTTTTGATTGTCAATTAAAATCAATTTATTGTGAAAAGAAATATAATGCTTTTATTTGGATGTCAAAAAAAATCAAATGATACATAAAAGTACAATGGGAAGAAGAAATTACATTATTGGTATTTGTGAATAAGGCACCATGTAAGGCCACAGAGGAACCATATGGAGATGTCTGCTCTCCACTACTATAGACATCGCAAGAAACAGGCACACAAATCAAGGCATCTCATTACAAAAAACGTATTGATGCCGGCTGGACAACCTGCTCTCTCATGTTATATATCAGAGAAGGGAGCCGCTGATGAGCATCACAAGGGTTCCCACCACCAGGACAATGACGGAATAGCTGGACTTGATGCTGATGGCCCCGCTGGTGTTGCACAGGTCGGTGGAGCAGCAGGACACGGAGGTTGAGCCCACGACGAAACTACCGCCGCTTGCCGTGCAGCTGGCCGCGCAGTTCTTGGTTATTGATGTTGTAGAAAGTCCAACTAGAGAGAGAACAAATGAAACATTCGTTAACTCTCAATATAATATCCTTCCTGAATGAAACCTGGAACTAAGTTTGTACACCGCCCACCAACCAAAATGATGACCACCCACCTAATGATAAAGCGGTTGTAAAGTCGAATGGAAGGACATTCCAGCAGGCAGGATGTCCCTTCTAGACAGCGTCCTGTGCATAGGCACAGTCTACTTCGTGTTCCTGTTCTTGCTAATAGAAATTGTGCACATGCGCATCTGTTACTTGCGCACGTGCATCTGTTGCTCGTATTGGCGCCAAGCGGGCTGTTTAAGCCTGTGCTGTGCTTCAGTGCAGTCTTGTCTACAGAGTTCCTGAGCTTACCTGCAACCTGTAAATCTGCATCTGACTACTGTATAGACCCGGCTTGTTTGACTGCTGCTGACCTCTGCCTGCATTGATCCCGGCTTGCCTCTGACCATACTTCTGCCTCTTCCCTTCACTGCTGATCTGTTACAGACTCGGCCTGCATCCTGACATGACACATCTGCACCTTATCCTGGTTAGTCTGGCTCTGCTTCTGTCCCCTTTGCTGCTGGACTGCCTGCTGCAAGCCTCTGCCGATATTCCACTGGTGTCTATCCGGCACTCCTGCTCCGCTGCTGTCTACTAATGGTCTCAGCCAGTTCCTGTCTCCTACTCACTGGTGTATGTCCGGTAGACATGTGAAATTTGTTTTGTTCTGAATTCGTTTTTTAACAAATTTCGACAAATTATTTAATTCGGAAATATCCGAATTAACAAAAACCTGTTTAACAAATTGTTCCGAATATTTGTGAATTTGAAATTCGAAATTTGAAAATTCGTACATTCATAAACTCGAAAATCTGAAAATTCATACATTTTCGAATTTACGAATTTACAAATTTTCCAATTTACGGATTTTCGAACTTACGAACTTTTGAATTTACCAATTTACAAATTTTCAAATTTCTGTATACACCCGCTATCATTCCTCCGTATACACGCGTTATCATTCCTCTATATACACACCCTCTATCATTCCTCTATATACACCCGCTATCATTCCTCTGTATACCCCCCCATCATTCCTCTGTATACACCCACTATCATTCCTCTGTATACACCCACTATAATTCCTCTGTATACACCCGCTATCATTCCTCTGTATACACCTGCTCTCATTCCTCTATATACACCTTCTATCATTCCTCTATATACATCCACTATCATTCCTCTATATACACCCACTATCATTCCTCTATATAAACCCACTATCATTCCTCTATATACACCCACTATCATTCCTCTATATACACCCACTATCATTCCTCTATATACACCCATTATCATTCCTCTGTATACACCCACTATCATTCCTCTGTATACACCCACTATCATTCCTCTGTATACACTCACTATCATTCCTCTATATACACCCATTATCATTCCTCTGTATACACCCACTATCATTCCTCTGTATACACCCACTATCATTCCTCTGTATACACCCGCTATCATTCCTCTGTATACACCCGCTATCATTCCTCTGTATACACCCGCTATCATTCGTCTGTATACACCCGCTATCATTCCTCTGTATACACCCACTATCATTCCTCTGTATACACCCACTATCATTCCTCTGTATACACCCGCTATCATTCCTCTGTATACACCCGCTATCATTCCTCTGTGTACACCCACTATCATTCCTCTATGTACACCCACTATCATTCCTCTGTATACACCCACTATCATTCCTCTGTGTACACCCACTATCATTCCTCTGTATACACCCACTATCATTCCTCTATATACACCCATTATCATTTCTCTGTATACACCCACTATCATACCTCTATATACACCCACTATCATTCCTCTATATACCCCCACTATCATTCCTCTGTATACACCCACTATCATTCCTCTATATACACCCACTATCATTCCTCTGTATACACCCACTATCATTCCTCTGTATACACCCACTATCATTCCTCTGTTTACACCCACTATCATTCCTCTATATACACCCACTATCATTCCTCTGTATATACCCACTATCATTCCTCTATATACACCCACTATCATTCCTCTATAAACACCCACTATCATTCCTCTGTATACACCCTCTATTATTCCTCTGTATACACCCATTATCATTCCTCTGTATACACCCATTATCATTCCTCTGTATACACCCACTATCATTCCTCTGTATACACCCACTATCATTCCTCTGTATACACCCACTATCATTCCTCTGTATACACCCACTATCATTCCTCTATATACACCCACTATCATTCCTCTGTATATACCCACTATCATTCCTCTATATACACCCACTATCATTCCTCTATATACACCCACTATCATTCCTCTATATACACCCACTATCATTCCTCTGTATACACCCTCTATTATTCCTCTATATACACCCATTATCATTCCTCTGTATACACCCACTATCATTCCTCTGTATACACCCATTATCATTCCTCTGTATACACCCACTATCATTCCTCTGTATACACCCTCTATTCACACTTTATGACTTTTAGGCTCGGTTCACACTAGGACGACTTGTCAGGCGACCTAGGTCGCCTGACAAGTAGCGTCCCGTTCTGTACAATGGAACCATTCTAATCGGAGCGACGCAAGTCGCTCCGACTTAGAAAAAGGTTCCTGTACGACTTTGGGGGCGACTTGCATAGACTTCTATACAGAAGTCGTTTTGCAAGTCGCCCGGGCAGTCGTGTGCAGGTCGCCTCGCTGAGGCGACCTGCAAGTCGTGCCGCCTCTGGTGTGAACCGAGGCTTAGACTTTATGGTGATGTGAGAAAAACTTACAGGCTGAAACACTTGCTAGAGTCGTCTGGCAGAAGTTTAATCCGGATGAGCAGTTAGTTACTGTCTGGCAGTTGCTGTTGCTGGTCGCAGAGACACACGTGTAACATTGCAGGGAATAGGCTGAAAGAGAACAACTTAAAGCATTACTCCACCTTTTTATTACCATTTCTCTTTTTCTAATTTTGCTGAAGAAGCTGAAGAAGCTGAGCCAAATTTGAATGACAGCGAAATAAGTTTTGCCAGAATTAGCGATGAACTGAACTGCCCTGAAATCAATGGGAGGCAATTTTTTAAAATAAAATGACACATCACACACTTGCTGTGGCGCGCAACTCGGCGATCGTGGGCACGCTGTGTCCCTGGAACACGGCACGACCCCAATCTTGGCATAGAGCCGATGATGCAGCTCTTTACCCATGTGATCAGCTCTGTCCAATCACAGCTGATCACATGTAAACATGGAAGTGCCGGTAATCGGCTGGCCTCACGTTGACAGAGTGAGGGGAGAGCCGATCAGCAGCATCTCCTCACAGGGAAGACATGTGCAGATAATCGGGGCACTGGTTGTCAGTGCAGCCCCAACAGTGTCCATCAGTGAGGCCATGCTGTGCCCATGAGTGATGCAAGTTAGTGCTGTCATTCAGTGCCCATCGGTTCCTGCTCATCAGTGTGGCCCATCAGTGCACATCAGTGCCACCTATCCATGCCACCTATCATTGCCCATAAATGCCGCCCATCAGTGCCACCCATCAGTGCCCATCAGTGCTGCATATTAGTGCCTCATCCTCAGTACCCCCTTATCAGTGCCCGCCGGTGCCGCCTCATCAGTAGGGATGGGCGAACAGTTTGGCCTGAGCATAAGTTTGGGCCCAACTTTGGTTGTTCGGCGAACATTATGCGGTGTTCGTGGCAAATTCGAAAGCCACGGAACACCATTAAAGTCTATGGGACTAACATGAAAAATCAGAAGTGCTCATATTAAAGGCTTATATGCAAGTTATTGTCATAAAAAGTGTTTGGGGACCCGGGTCCTGCCCCAGGGGACATTTATCAGGGCAAAAAAAAAGTTTTAAACAGCCGTTTTTTCGGGAGCAGTAATTTTTTTAATGCTTAAAGTGAAACAATAAAAATTAAATATTCCTTTAAATTTCGTGCCTAGGGGGTGTCTATAGTAAGCCTGTGGCGCAGTTTTCCCGTGTTTAGAACAATACCACAGGAAAATGACATTTCTAAAGGAAAAAAAGTAATTCAAAACTGAACGCGGCTGTAATGAATTGTCGGGTCTCGGCACTATAGATAAAACTCATTAAAAAAAAAGGGCATCGGCCCCCCCCAGTCCATTACCAGGCCCTTTGGGTCTGGTATGAATATTAAGGGGAACCCCGAACCAAAATTTTTAAAAAAATTGCGTGGGAGTCCCCCCAAAATCCATACCAGGCCCTTCAGGTCTGGTATGGAAATGAAGGGAAACCCTGCGCCAAATTTTTCAAAAAATGGCATAGGGCCCCCCCCAAAAAATCTATACCGGACACTTTAGGTCTGGTATGGATTTTAAGGGGAACCCTGTGCCAAAATGTAAAAAAAATGGCGTAGGGGTCCCCCCAAAATCCATACCAGACCCTTATCCGAGCACGCAACCTGGCAGGCCGCAGGAAAAGAGGGGGGCGAGAGAGCCAGGGCACATGCCCTCAACATGGGGACGGTGCTTTGGAGTAGCCCCCCAAAGCACCTTGTCCCCTTTTTGATGGGGACAAGAGCCTCATCCCAACAACCCTTGCCCGGTGGTTGTGTGATTATGAGGATGGGGGGCTTATCAGAAACTGGAAGCCCCCTTTAACAAGCAGACCCCCAGATCCCACCCCCCCTATGTGAATTGGTAACGGGTACATTGTACCCCTACCATTTCACCAAAATATGTGTTAAAAATAGTAAAAAAGACAGGAGACACTTTGGGGCAAGTCCTTTATTAAAAAATAAAAATGTCCAGCGATGTCCATTCATCTTCTATCACGCCGCCGACGTTGTTACGTTTTTTTTTCTTTTTTCGGTTCCTCGGGCGGCGTGATAGAAGATGAATGGACATCGCTGGACATTTTTATTTTTTAATAAAGGATTTGCCCCAAAGTGTCTCTTGCCTTTTTTACTATTTTTGACACTTTTTTGGGTGAAATGGTAGGGGTAAAATGTACCCATTATCAATTCACATGGGGGGCGGGATCTGGGGGTCTGCTTGTTAAAGGGGTCTTCCAGATTCTGATAAACCCCCCACCCACATACCCCCACAACCACCGGACAAGGGTTGTGGGGATTAGGCCCTTGTCCCCATCAACATGGAGACAAGGTGCTTTGGGGGGCTACTCCAAGCACCCTCCCCATGTTGAGGGCATGTGGCCAGGTACAGTTCGGGGGGGGCATTCTCTCGTCCCCCCCTCTTTTCCTGCAGCATGCCAGGTTGGTAAGGGTCTGGTATGGAATTTGAGGGGGAACCCTACGCCATTTTTTTTAAATTTTGGAGCAGGGTTCCGATTAATATCCATACCAGACCTGAAGAGTCTGCTATGGATTATGGGGGGCCCTACGCCGTTTTTTTTTTGGCCCAGGGTTCCCCTTAATTTCCATACCAGACCTGAGGGGCCTGGTATGGATTTTGGGGGGAACCCCCACGCACTTTTTGTTCAAAACTTTTGATTCGGGGTTTTTTTTTTGGCCCAGGGTTCCCCTTAATATTCATACCAGACCCAAAGGGCCTGCTAATGGACTGGGGGGAACCCATGCCATTTTTTTTCAATGAGTTTTATCTATATTGCCGAGACCGGACAATTCATTACAGCCGCGATCAGTTTTACATGACAATTTTTCCTTTAGAAATGTCATTTTGCTGTGGTACTGTTCTATACACTGGAAAAATGCACCACTTTACAGGCATACTATAGACATCCCCCAGGCACGATATTTAAAGGAATATTTCATTTTTATTGTTTCACTTTAAGCATTATTAAAATCACTGCTTCCGAAAAAACGGCTGTTTTTAAAACTTTTTTTGCATTGATACATGTCCCCTGGGGCAGGACCCGGGTCCCCAAACACTTTTTATGGCAATAACTTGCATATTAACCTTTAAAATGAGCACTTTTGATTTTTCTTGTTTGTGTCCCATAGACTTTACCGGTGTTCGCGTGTTTGTCTGAATTTTTTGCCTGTTTGCATGTTCTGGTGCGAACCGAACCGGGTGGTGTTCGGCTCATCCTTACTCATCAGTGCTCATCAGTGAAGGAGAAAAATTACTTTTTTACAAAATTTTCTGAACCGAAACTAAGAAACTTTCTTTTTCTCCAAATTTTCGGCCTTTTTTCAAATTTTTTTAGGAAAAAATAAAAATAAAAGTTGTGATTAAATACCACCAAAAGAAATCTATATTTGCAGGAAAAAAATGGTATAACTTGAGTACAGTGTTTTATGACCGCGCAATTGTCATTCAAAGTGTGACAGCTGAAAATTGCCCTGGGCAGGAAGGGGTTAAAAGTGCCCGGTAGGCAAGTGGTTAAAGAAGGGCCCTTTAAGGGGGTCTGTGTGCTTTTTAGATAAAAAAAAATAATAATAAAATTTTTTTTTAAAAAAGCTGGCAATGAATGTCATGTACCTGCTTTTTAAACTGTACAGTTTTTTTTTTCTTTTTTTGTACGTGTACCTTTTGTTGTAGCACATCGTACAGCAAGAATGAAAAAAAAATACATACTAGACACTTTGGGGAATATTTACTAAAACTGGTGCACACAGAATCTGGTGCAGTTTTGCATAGTAATCAATCAGCTTTTTTTAAATTTTTTTAAGGGAGTACTTTGCACAAAACAAAGAAAATGCATGAGGTCCCCAAGGAAATAAGACAAAAGATGGCAAAATAAACCTTACTGGGTTTATAACTCTACCTTACTCTTTCCAAAATGTTTTGCCTATGGCATAGCACCCAACTGTCCCTGATTTGGAAGGACTGTCCCTGATTTGAAGCAATGTCCCTCTGTCCCTCTTTCCTCCTCATTTGTCCCTCATTTTGGTCTGAACTATATAGTTGTATATAAAATGCACTTTTTACCTTTCAAAAAAAAGTGTTTCCCAGTGCTAAACCTTTCATCCAATTTCTAAATTGCTACATTGTTAAATTTCAAACGCCAATATAAAGGAATAGGATGTCCTATACCTACACACTTAATAGGTAATAGGTGTCCCTCGTTCCCATGTCAAAAAGTTGGGAGGTGTGCCATAGTTCGGCTTTAATCTGAGTATGCAGCCTGGCTGGCCAGAAAATAAGGGGAAAGGGTGAGCATGCACCCCTCCCCCCAATCATTGCAGGCCCTCAACATGGGGCATCCCCCCTGGAAAAGCACCTTGTCCCCATGTCGATGACCCTGCTGGTGATTGTGAGGGTCTACGTGTCAGAGGGCTCATCAGAATCTAGTAGCCCCCTTTTATACAAAGGGGCCCGCCATGTGAACGAGTAGGGGATACATAGTACCCCTACTCATTCACAAAAAATTGTTACCGTGAAATAAAAAAAACTTAAGCAAATTCTTTATAAAAAAAAATGTAAAAAATCCCCAAAAATGTTCCTTGTTGTAAATCCATTGTCAATCACGATTCCTACCAGCCATTGACTTGCTAGAAAAACAATCAACGTCCCAACGCACATAGAAGTACTGCTTCTAGATATGAATTTTGGCTCCCACCAAACATGGGGCGGAACCATCAGCAGACACGAAACAGGGGGTCAAGCCATCAGCTCACCCCTAGCCAGAATCACTCCTTTCATCACTAACCACAATGGTGGTCAATTTAGGAAATGACCTATGATAGTCACACAGCTAAAAATTAGTTTATGGCTTGATATACACTTTAATATCCCAACCAGTGGTGGCCGCTCCATTAGGGGTGCAGGGGCGCTGTCCCCCCAATCCATGCATCCAGCCCCCTAATCTACATGCAGAGCACCGTACGCATGGAGTCCAATGGAAGGGGTGTTTTTTTTTTTAAGCGTGTGATTAGAGCCAGAAGCTCTAATAGGCTTAAAAAAATGGTGGGCTCGTGGGTAAAGAGCACTGCGCTCTGAACCCACCCAATTGTGTGACAATAGCGAATTAATATTTGCTATTTTCACACTGATTCTCCTCTCGGCCAATCAGGAAGTGGGTCTTGAGACCAGTTTCATGATAGACCAATAGGATTGCTTCTCCTTTCGGCCAATCAGCAGGAGGAGGGCTGGGCACAGGACAGGCACGGTAATAGCCGGGATGGTGAGGAGGCACGGAGGATGAGGAGGAGAACATACAGCAGCAGCTCCGAAAAGTAGTGGTCTGGCTGGGTTGCCTGGGGATGTGGAGGAGGATCTGTTTAACTTTAACCAGCTGGAGGACTATGTCTAGGGTTGCCACCCATCCAAGATTCAACTGGGCAGTCTGGGTTTGGAATTGTGTGTCCAGGTTTCAGACCTCCTGACACCCAGACACAATGAGAATGGACTGCAGTTTCCCAAGTAGCTGAGTACCACTACCACCGAGTACATAGGTGTGCGCACAGGCCCCACCCCCTAACATGGACAGGAGAGGAAAGAGGGCTTGATCTCCTTCTGCTTGTCCTGCCCTTACCCCTCTGTCTGCCCACTCACATTCCAATCTCTGGTATTCTGTGCTCAGGAAAGGGATGCTTGGGCTGAAAATTTGAAGCTCAGCAGCTGGCAAATACAGTGTGGATGAAAGGTGTCAGTGCTTCAGCCTCCATCCTCGGGTGAGTGAGTGTACCATCCAACGTCTGATCCACCTTCCTCCCTTCCAATGTCTGATTCCCCTTCTTCACTTCCAATGTCTGATCCCCCTTCCTCCCTTCCAATGTCTGATCCCCCTTCCTCCCTTCCAATGTATGATCCCCCTTCCTCCCTTCCAATGTCTAACCCCCCTTCCCCCCCTACAATGTCTGATCCCCCTTCCTTCCTTCCAATGTCTGATCCCCTTTCCTCCCTTCCAATGTCTGATCCCCCTTCTTCCCTTCCAATGTCTGATCCCCCTTCCTCCCTTCCATTGTCCGATCCCCCTTCCTCCCTTCCAATATCTGATCCCCCTTCCTCCCTTCCAATGTCTGATCACCCTTCCAATGTCTGATCCCCTTTCCTCACTTCCAATGTCTGATCCCCTTTCCTCACTTCCAATGTCTGATCCCCCTTCCTCCCTTCCAATGTCTGATCCCCCTTCCTCCCTTCCAATGTCTGATCCCCCTTCCTCCCTTCCAATGTCTGATCCCCCTTCCTCCCTTCCAATGTCTGATCCCCCTTCCTCCCTTCCAATGTCTGATCCCCCTTCCTCCCTTCCAATGTCTGATCCCCCTTCCTCCCTTCCAATGTCTGCCCCCCTTCCTTCCTTCCAATGTCTGATCTCCCTTCCAATGTCTGATCCCCTTTCCTCCCTTCCAATGTCTGATCCCCTTTCCTCCCTTCCAATGTCTGATCCCCCTTCCTCCCTTCCAATGTCTGATCCCCCTTGCTCCCTTCCAATGTCTGATCCCCCTTCCTCCTTTCTCTCTCTTGCCTCTGAGTGAGTGTGTACACTAAGATAAGGGGGACTCTGGTGTAAGGGGAAATTCTGGGAACTCTAAAGTAAGTGGGAGCTTTGGTGAGCAGAAACCCCTTACATCAGAGTTCTTCTTTACACCAGAGTCCACAGCGTTCTCCCTTAAAATAAATTGGCATGTGGCGCTAAAGTGTTCAGGTTTGGCTTGAAGAAAAGGTGGCAACCCTAACTATATCATCTGTACCAAGGACTCCCTGGAGATTGAGGTCACCTTCCTGAAGGCTCCCAGGGAGATGTATAGCTGGAGGTAGTGTCTGGAGGTGTGCTGTATGGAGTGATGGTGGAGAGGTCAGCTGGGGCCTCAGCTGCTTCCTCTTCGACTGTAATCACCGGGGGGGGGCAGAGTGTGTGGCAGTGGCTGCCCGCAACATAGATGGGGTAACTGCGGGGCCCACCGATCACCCAACTGACCCACGGGGGTTTGCATTGTTTGCTACCCCCCAGAAAAAAATACGCAAGCCACCACTGATCCCATCCCGAATTGCTGGCTACAAGAATTCAATGGCCCCTTACCTGTCCCAATGCAGAGAGCGGCCAGGAGGAGGATGCTTGCATATGCTGCCATTGTGAGCTGAAGGAGACTTGTGACACCCCTAAGGCTTTGTGCCCTAATATATACATCTTCATGTGTTTGCTACAGCCGTCACCATGAAAACGACACTGTGTACTCCATCCTGGCCTCCCTAACACAAACACTGCTTTTTTGTATAGATGACAAATAATTGATAGTTCATCTAAGGCATGTACGTATAGTCACTCCCAATGCTAGCAAACTGCAATGAATGGAGCGTGACAATTTTTGTTTCTTTGTAACATTTGTACAAAGGAGACAAACTGTTTTCGTTGCTCTGAAGATTGTAGCGATTGGGTTTCCTAAGTATACCAGAAATGTGTTGCACTGTAGTGTCTATATGAATCGTATAAAACAACATATATGTGAAAAGACAAGTCCACCTTGTTACAAAAGTTATATAGTTAGTCTTGTTGAAAAAATACACAAGTCTGTCTAGTTCAACCAATAAAAGGGAAAAAAAAATCAAACAATCTTACAGTATATACACAATCCTATACCCACTGTATAGAAGAAGGCGAAAAACCCCAGAAAAGCATGATCCAATTTTCTCCAACAGGGAAAAAAATTCCTTCCTGATCCCCCAAAAGGCAATTGGATTTTCCCTGGATCAACTTTACCTATAAATGTCATTACCCAGTTATATTGTGTACATTTAGGAAAAATTCCAGGCCCTTTTTAAAGCAATCTACTGAGCTGGACAGAACCACCTCTGGAGGGAGTCTATTCCACATTTTCACAGCTCTTAAGCCCCGTACACACGATCGGATTTTCCAACAGGAAATGTTCGATGAGAGGCTGTTGGCAGAAAATCCGACCGTTTGTACGCTCCAAAGGACAATTGTCTGATTTTCCGGGGACAAATGTTGGATGGCAGGTTTTAAAATTTTCCGCAGACAATTGTCTGTTGTCGGACTTTCTGAGCATGTGTACACAAGTCCGTCGGACAAAAGTCCAAAGTACAAACATGCATACTCAGAAGCAAGGGCAAGCCGGAAGCAGTCAGTCTTGTAAACTAGCGTTCGTAATGGAGAATTAACATTCGTGACGTGGCAAATTATGAAATGTCGAATTGCAGCGCAGGATTCTCTTCTTCTTTAATGGGATAATAATGAAGCTGCTTTTCTGGTGATACTGATGGAGTTTATTGCAAACACGTTTTTAAAGGCTTTTTTTTCTAGTGATATCAAGAATAATATTATTATGCTTTTTTTTTTATTTGGGCAAGTTACCACAACACCATTATCCCGTAGTTTTTAAAATCAAAGATACAACTAGGTTGTTGTACCTTGTTAATTTTACATTGTATTTTTTTAAATGTAACTGCCGACTCCCAAACTGTCATTTGAAGTAAAACACATAGCCAAGTATTATTCTACACAATTTTTTTGCATTAAAAAAAATCAAATAAAATTAGAAATGCTATCTGCCAATAGAACTTAACCAAAAAGTGCATTCTATGCATCCAAAAATATAGAAAATATACCAAATCAAATCATTATTATTCAACCCAAAAAAATAATGTCAAAGCAGTAACTCCAAGGCCAATAATAAATAACACGTTATCTCCTCCAATTCCGCAACATGTCTGGTTGACGAACGGCCGTCCAGAAACGAACTGAAAGGCACGAAATGAAAAGCACGAATTAACACTCACCAAACTTCTACTAACACGAAATTAGCAGAAAGAGCCCGAAGGTATTTATACATGGAGATCATATTGCCCCCTATGTATTTATACTAGAGTTGCCACCTCATCCCTTTAAACATGAACACATATGAATTACATGGGTTCTGAGGCAGATTAAGGTGGTAATTAAACTCACTTGTTGCCTTATCTGCATTAAATTAACCTCAGAACCTGTGTAATTCATATGTGTTCTGGTTTGAAGGGATGAGGTTGCAACCCTAATTTATACTTGGTGATCATATCCCCCCCCCCCTTATGTATTTATACATGGTGTGACGGGAGGGCCCGTGGAACTCAGAATACATCTTATGTCTAAGTCACCCTGTGCCATCCTGGCACAGGGTGAGTGAGAAAATATATCTTGGACTACTTAAAATGGGACAGTAATATTTGTCCACAATATCTCCCAGGATGTATGTAGAGACTATTATTGGTTTGGTTGATTCTGAACTCAACCTGTTAATTGAGTGAGCTGATCACATTAGCCTCCAGGGCTGGCTAGGAGACGAACTGTTGATGAATAGGCTGAGGAGGGGGGAGATTGTTGTTTGTATTGTTAATTGTAATTACCTCCAGCTATTGTGCTTATACTACTGTGTGAAGCTCAGTGCCCACAAGTCTGTCATCTGGTCTGGGTAAATTTTGTAGTAAATTAGCTCATGTTAATTAGGTTAGCTTTGAGTCATCCTGGTTAGGGATGAGCTTCGTGTTCGAGTCGAACCCATGTTCGACTCGAACATCGGCTGTTCGATCGTTCGCCGAATTGCGAACGTTATGGGCCGTTCGCGCTAAATTCGTGTGGCGCGTCACGGCCCATAATTCACTGCGGCATCGCAGTGCATTGCTGGCTGATGATTGGCCAAGCATGCACTATGACCCGCATGCTTGGCCAATCACAGCGCTGTCAGTAGAGAGAGCTGTAATTGGCCAAAGCCAGGGTGGCTTTGGCCAATTACGGCTCAGGGCATTTAGTACACACCCCACACTATATAAGGCCGCCTGCACGGCGGCCCTGTGTAGTGTGTGTTCCGGTGTGCTGAGAGATAGAGAGAGAGAGAGACAGTGTCATTTGATTTGAGTTAGATAGATTAGGCAGAACAGTCAGTCAGTTAGCTGCACTTACAGTGTATTGTGTATATATATGCATCCCAGGTGTTGCATATATATATGTACACTGTATTCAGTTTAGCTAGATCCGTTCCTGTTATCTTCTATCTAGACTATTTACATTTAATGCAGTGCGTCCTGCTCACAGTGTTCAGCTAGATCCGTTCCTGTTATCTTCTAGACTATTTACATTTAGTGCAGTGCGTCCTGCTCACAGTGTTCAGCTAGATCCGTTCCTGCTATTTACATTTAGTGCAGTGCGTCCTGCTCACAGTGTTCAGCTAGATCCGTTCCTGTTAAATTCCTACTGACCGGCAGGCTTGTCTGGTTACAGTATATAAAGCTACCTGAAGAAAATTACAGGTGTTCTATTTGATCCTATTAGTACCACGGTCAGGCAGCTAGACTATTTACATTTAGTACAGTGTGTCCTGCTCACAGTGTTCAGCTAGATCCGTTCCTGTTATCTTCCTACTGACAGGCAGGCTTGTCTGGTTACAGTATATAAAGCTACCTGAAGAAAATTACAGGTGTTCTATTTGATCCTATTAGTACCACGGTCAGGCAGCTAGACTATTTACATTTAGTACAGTGCGTCCTGCTCACAGTGTACAGCTAGATCCGTTCCTGTTATCTTCCTACTGACAGGCAGGCTTGTCTGGTTACAGTATATAAAGCTACCTGAAGAAAATTACAGGTGTTCTATTTGATCCTATTAGTACCACGGTCAGGCAGCTAGACTATTTACATTTAGTACAGTGCGTCCTGCTCACAGTGTTCAGCTAGATCCGTTCCTGTTATCTTCCTACTGACAGGCAGGCTTGTCTGGTTACAGTATATAAAGCTACTTGAAGAAAATTACAGGTGTTCTATCCCAGCTTAGTGCAGCTACAGGCCATTAGTATGTCTGGAAGGCCAAGAAGGAGAGGCAGACAGTCACAAGCCAATAAGAGAGGGCAAGCAGGCTCTGTGTCTAGTGCTGGTCGTGGAGACGGTGCATCCTCATCAGCACGTGGCCATGGGACACGCTTGGCCTTTTTTTCGGCAGCTGGCCATGTTGAGCCGCAACATGCGGAAGACTTGGTCGAGTGGATGACCAAGCCGTCCTCATCCTCCTCATCCTCTCTCACCCATGCCCAGGGTGCTTTGTCTGGCAAAGCAGCGGCCTCTTCCCTCAGCTCAATGTCATCAGTGACTCCTTCCCTAGCTCCACCATGTCCTCATGAGGATTCCCTCGAACTGTTTGACCACAGTGTTGGGTACATGCTCCAGGAGGATGCCCAGCGTTTGGAAGGCTCTGATGACGATACTGAGCTCGATGAAGGCAGTAACATGAGCGCGGACAGAGGGGGTGCCCAAGAAGGACAGCAATCTGGCAGTCATGCTCCCCCTGCTGCAGCATACTGCCAGGTTTGCTCCAGTGATGAGGAGGGAGGGGATGATGAGGTCACTGACTCAACGTGGGTGCCTGATAGGAGAGAGGAGGAGGAGGAGGAGGAGGAGGAGGAGGAGGAGGAGGAGGAGGCGGCAGCACATCACCAACGAGGCAGGATGCCCTCCAGGGGCCAGCCTAAGGGCAGCACATTGACTGCATCACACCCCAAAGCTCCACATGTGCAGGGCGCTGCAGTCTCTGCGCGTTATTCAAAAAGTTCTTTGGTGTGGGCCTTTTTTGAGACGAGTGCATCAGATCGCACCGCTGCTATTTGCAACATATGTCTCAAGCGTATCTCGCGTGGCCAAAATATCTCCCGCTTGGGTACCACATGCTTGACCAGACATATGTTGACCTGCCATGCAGTTCGTTGGCAAGCGTATCTAAAAGACCCACACCAAAGAACAAAGAGGATCTCTCCTTGCTCCTCATCAGCTGAGATTTCCAACCCCACTAGACCTTCAGTCCTCTCTGAGACCTGCAGTGAGAGGAATGAAGGTGTAGAATTAGGTGTGTCACAGCCAAGTACTTGTGGGCAATCTGCTTTTGGTACACCGACGTCAGATTGTACCAGGCAAATTTCCCTGCCCCAGCTGCTGCACCGCCGAAAGAAGTTTGCTCCCAGCCATCCACATGCCCAGCGGTTGAATGCTAGCTTGGCAAAATTGCTAGCACTTCAACTGCTGCCTTTTCAGTTGGTAGACTCTGCCCCCTTCCGTGAGTTTGTGGAATGTGCGGTTCCTCAGTGGCAGGTACCCAAACGCCACTTTTTCTCACGGAAGGCGATTCCGGCTCTCTACCGGCATGTGGAAGGCAATGTCCATGCCTCGCTGGACAGGGCGGTCAGCGGTAAGGTGCATATTACCGCTGACTCATGGTCCAGCAGGCATGGACAGGGACGTTACCTAAGTTTCACGGCGCATTGGGTGACTCTGCTGGCAGCTGGGAAGGATGCAGGACAAGGTGCAGTAGTGTTGGAGGTTGTTCCGCCACCACGCCTCCAAAATGCTGATTGTGACACACCTCTCTCCTCCACCCCCTCCTCTTCTTCTTCCTCCATGGCCTCTTCCTCGGAACCAGCGGTGCTCCGTAGGCGTTCAAGGGGCTACGCAAGTACGCAGGCCAAAAGATGCCATGCGGTGCTTGAGCTGGTGTGCTTGGGGGACAGGAGCCACACTGGGGCAGAGGTTCTGTCAGCTCTGCAGGGGCAGGTTCAGAGGTGGTTGACGCCACGCCAACTTAAGGCAGGAATGGTGGTTTGCGACAATGGCACCAACCTCCTCTCTGCCCTCCGACAGGGACAAATGACCCATGTGCCCTGTTTGGCTCACGTCCTTAACTTGGTGGTGCAGCGGTTCTTGGGCAGGTACCCGGGCTTACAGGATGTCCTGAGGCAGGCCAGGAAAGTCTGTGTGCATTTCCGCCGGTCATATAATGCCAGTGCTCGGCTGACGGACCTCCAAAAGGAGTTTAACCTGCCCAAGAACCGCCTAATCTGTGACATGCCCACCAGGTGGAACTCAACGTTGGCCATGCTGCAGCGGCTGCACACGCAGCAGAGGGCCATCAATGAGTACCTGTGCGACTATGGCACCAGGACAGGGTCAGGGGAGCTTGGTTTTTTTTCCCCACGCCAGTGGGCCATGATCAGGGATGCATGCACTGTCCTGTCACCATTCGAGGAGGCCACGAGGATGGTGAGCAGTGACAGTGCATGCATCAGTGACACTGTCCCCCTTGTCCACCTGTTGGAGCACACGCTGCGTGGAATAATGGACAGGGCACTTGAGGCAGAACAGAGGCAGGAAGAGGAGGACTTCCTTAGCTCTCAAGGCCCCCTTTATCCAGACAGTGTTCCTGCGTGCCCGCCGATCACACAGGAAGAGGACGAGGAGGAAGAGGAGGAGGAGGAAGATTGTGTCAGTATGGAGGTGGAGCCTGGCACTCAGCATCAGCAGCAGTCTTTAAGGGATCAGTCCCAAGAAACACATGGACTTGTACGTGGCTGGGAGGAGGTGGCTGCGGACCATGTCGTTCTTAGTGACCCAGAGGACTCCGGACCGAATGCCTCAGCAAACCTACGCTGCATGGCCTCCCTGATCCTGCAAAGCCTGCGTAAGGATCCTCGTATTCGTGGTATCAAGGAGAAGGACCAATACTGGCTGGCAACCCTCCTTGATCCACGTTACAAGGGTAAGGTTGCGGACCTTATCTTGCCATCGCAGAGGGAGCAGAGGATGAAACATCTTCGGGAGGCCTTGCAGAAAGGTCTGTGCAACGCGTTCCCAGAGACTGGGAGGTTACAAACTCCTGTTTCTGGACAACGTGTTGCTGAGGCTTCGGTCAGTCAAAGAAGGAGCGGTGGAGAAGGTGGCCGTCTGACCGATGCGTTCAGACAATTTTTTGGTCCGCAGCCCCAAGGTATGATCGGTTCCAGCAACCATCGCCAGCGTCTGTTTTACATGGTGCAGGAATACCTAGGGGCAAGATCAGACTTGGACACCTTTCCCACCGAAAATCCTCTGGGTTACTGGGTCTTGAGGATGGATCACTGGCCAGAGCTTGCACAGTATGCAATTGAGCTACTGGCCTGTCCTGCATCCAGCGTTCTTTCGGAACGCACATTCAGTGCTGCTGGAGGCGTGGTAACCGATCACAGGGTGCGTCTGTCCACCGACTCGGTCGATCGGCTGACCTTCATAAAAATGAATGAGTCTTGGATCACCACCAGCTACCAAGCACCTGATGCTGATGTAACCGAATAATTTTTTTTGAAATCTCAGATCCCTTCAAAGACTGCCTATGCTGATGCTGAGTGACTATCCCTGAGTAATTATCCTCTTCCTCCTCAATCATCACGCTGATAGCTTGTAAGAACATTTTTGGTTCTGGGCGCCACCACCAGTGCCTAAGGCCCAATTTTTCAGCCCCTGTCTAACAGGGGCGTGTAATTACAATTTTTGATGCAATACTTTGCAGCAGGGCTCGTTCCTGCGTTCCAACTAGAGTGTCTGTGAGGGGTTGCAGTGTTGTGGCACCAGCACCAGTGCCTAAGGCCCAATTTTTCTGCCCCTGTCTAACAGGGGCGTGTAATTACAATTTTTGAAGCAATAATTTGCAGCAGGGCTCGTTCCTGCGTTCCAACTAGAGTGTCTGTGAGGGGTTGCAGTGTTGTGGCACCAGCACCAGTGCCTAAGGCCTAATTTTTCAGCTGCTGTTCAACAGGGGCATGTAATTACAATTCTTGATCTAATATTTCACAGCAGGGCCCTGTGAGGGCTTACAGTGTTGTGGCCACAGCAACACCTAAGGCCCAAATTTCTGCTGAGTATATAGGGCAGGACCCTACTTTCAAACATCTAACTTACAAACGACTCCTACTTGCAAACGGAAGGAGACAACAGGAAGTGAGATGAAATCTACCCCTAGGAAGGGAAATTCTCTCCTGTAAGAGTTAATATGGGAAAACAAGTTCTCCTTTCCACTGATGCTTTCCAATCCTTGTTCCACAAAAAAACCCAAATTTTCAAAAAACATTTTTCATTGGGACAAAAAAGTGAGGTGAAATCTTCTGAAGAGGAGGAAAGACAGCAAAACAAATGTCACAGGGGTGATAACCCTTCCCTATGTTTTCCAAAAAGCTTAGAAAAGATTTTTTGGCTGGAGCTAAACACGTTAAAAATGTTCAAAATTACAAACAGATTCTACTTAACAACAAACCTACAGTCCCTGTCTTGTTTGCACCGCCTGTATACTGCTGTTCAGAGTATATAGGGCCTGGTGGCCCCACACCTTTCCTTATTTTAATTTGGGTGCGGGGTTCCCCTTAATATCCATACAAGACCCAAAGGGACTGGTAATGGACTGGGGGGTACCCATGCCGTTTGTCTCACTGATTTTCATCCATATTGCCATGACCCGACATGACATTAAACCCGCAAGCAGTTTTAAATGAGATTTTTTCCTTTAAAAATGACATTTGGTGCAGGGACTGTTCTAAACATGGGAAACACGCGTCACTTTACAGGCATACTATAGACACCCCCCAGGTACGATATTTAAAGGAATATTTCACTTTTTTTTTTTTACTTTAAGCATCATTAAAATCACTGCTCCCGAAAAAACGGCCGTTTTTAAAAGTTTTTTTTGCATTGATACATGTCCCCTGGGGTAGGACCCGGGTCCCCAAACCCTTTTTAGGACAATACCATGCAAATTAGCCTTTAAAATGAGCACTTTTGATTTCGAACGTTCGAGTCCCATAGACGTCAATGGGGTTCTAACGTTCGTGCGAACTTTCGGTCCGTTCGCGGGTTCTGGTGCGAACCGAACCGGGGGGTGTTCGGCTCATCCCTAATCCTGGTGCATAAATGTGTGTGAGATCTCAAATAAAGAGTTAGTCCTAATGTACTCCAAGACTGGTGTTGTCTAGTTCTTGGGGGTTCCTATAGCCAGATCCATTGGACTCGTGTTCCAGAACTTAGGAAGCGGTATATGACAGAAGCACTCAAGCGGAGTGTGGGATGTTCCGTGACACATGGTTATTAGGGATGAGCTGAACACCCCCCGGTTCGGTTCGCAGCAGAACATGCGAACAGGCAAAAAATTAGTTTGAACACCGTTAAAGTCTATGGGACATGAATGTGAAAAATCAAAAGTGCTAATTTTAACTGTTAATATGCAAGTTATTTTCATAAAGTGTTTGGGGACCCGGGGTCCCGCCCCAGGGGACATGTATCAGTGCAAAAAAAAAGTTTTAAAAACTTACTTTTTTTTTTCAGGAGCAGTGATTTTAATAAAGCTTAAAGTGAAACAATAAAAGTGAAATATTCCTTTAAATTTCGTACCTGGGGGGTGTCTATAGTATGCCGGTAAAGGGGCGCATGTTTCCCATGTTTAGAACAGTCCCTGCACAAAATAAATTTTCTAAAGGAAAATAAGTCATTTAAAACTACTTGCGGCTATGATGAATTGTCAGATCTCGGCAATACAGATAAAAATCATTGAAAAAAACGGCATGGCATCCCCCCCAGTCCATTACCAGGCCCTTTGGGTCTGGTATGAATATTAAGGGGAACCCCGAACCAAGATAAAAAAAATTTGCGTGGGGGTCTCCCCAAATTTCATATCAGGCCCTTCCGGTCTGGTATGAATATTAAGAGGAACCCTGCGCCAATTTAAAAAAAAAAAAATGACCTAGGGGTCCCCCTCAAAATCCATACCAGACCCTTATCTGAGCACGCAACGTGGCAGGCCGCAGGAAAAGAGGGAGGGTGAGAGAGCGCCCCCCCTCCTGTGTCTTTCCATCCCCTCCACTGGATTGCTGGATGTTAAAGCGAGCGGTCACAACAAATCTCTGCCTCTTAGAACTGCGCTCCTATGCTACCTCATCAGCTTTGTGTAGGAACAACACTACCATCAACAGGGCTTCCCTCTTTTCCCGACCCCAGTGTGTCCTCAGGCCTCCCTTGCACCTTCGCTTGGTTATCCCTCCCACGGTGGAGGAGGGGGTGTTGGGTCAACGGCAGGTCTCCTCCTGGGTCTGCACATGCTCATGCCACTGGGGGTCTCCTGAATAGAAATCTAAAGGCATATAAACTCTTGCATGTTTTTAAAGAGATATAACCATTGGAATGTTGACCATACTGTAAAAACACCTAAACATAGTTTATTCTTGCTTATACCCCTGAAGAAGGAGACCACTTAGTACTCTGAAACGCGTCAGCTGCAAGATATTACAAACTGTATTGTATAACTCTGTATTGATGGTGTAAAAATTTGTAGACGTGCCAAAACATTCCATGTTTTTATATATACCTTTCTATATATTTTCTAAATAAATGTTTTTTGAAACTATCATAATATCTTACCAAAAATCCTTTGAAAAACTAGCGTGCCTTAAAAGTCCACCACATAGGGGATTCTTTTCCTTTTTCTAAACACGGGGAAAATGCGCCACTTTACAGGCATACAATACTATAGTCACCCCCCCCAGGTACGTAATTTAAAGGAATATTTCACTTTTATTTCTTTTTATTTTTTATTTCACTTAAAAACGTAGCTATACAGATTTTGAATTTGCATTGCATTTGGACCAAACTCGCACAGGACCCTTTTTTTGGTCGGCAGCAGAATCGGATCACATAGGTGTTGTCTGAATTTGCAGTTTGCTCTGCGATATGCAAACTGATTTGGGGGTGTCATTAGCTTTCTACTGACACTCCCAGCAGTTGGCATATGGCAGTGTGAACTGCCTGCGAGTGGTATGCGATGTGGGAACCCGCACTGGATTCGCAGCGTTCCTGCATCGCTCCAGTGTGAACTGGCCCTGACCCTAGGTTCACACCTACGCATTTTTTAGTGCGTTTTGCAGTTTTCAGAAACACTCTACAGTCCATTTAACATGGTTTCCTATGGTACTAGTTCACATCTATGCGTTTTGCGGCCAGTGCGTTTTTGAAAATGGTTGGGGACTTTTTTCCCGCGATTTGCAGGTAATAGATTTCAATGGAACCACACCAGAAACGCAACTGTTGCATTTGTGATGTCATTTTTTATGTGTTTTGCGGTTATTATTTTAACACTGTATACTGTATAGCTGGTTGCTAACCGGGGGGCCGGGAAGCCAGCTGCCGCGTCCTTAACGACCAATGAATCTTCAGCTGTCAGCGGCTTCCTCACTGAAAGTAAAAAAAAAATGCCAGCCAAAAAAAAATTTCCAAAAAACTGCATGGTGTCCCCCCCGGTCTATACCAGGCCCCCATGCCAAAATCGCGTGGGGTTCCCCCCCAGTCAATTACCAGGCCCTTAGGGTCGGGTATGAATATTAAGGAGAACCCCGCATCAAAATAAAAAAAATTGCGTGTGGGGGTTCACCCAAAATCCATACCAGGCCCTTCAGGTCTGGTATGGATATTAGGGGAAACCCTGCGCCACAATTTGAAAAAAAAATTGGCGCAGGGGTCCCCCCCAAAATCCATACCAGACCCTTATCTGAGCACGCAACCTGGCAGGCCGCAGGAAAAGAGGGGGGGCGAGAGAGCGCCCCCCCTCCTCCTGAACCATACCAGGCTACATGCCCTCAACATGGGGTGGGGGCTTTGGGGTCCCCCGCAAAACAAGTGTGGTGACCAGTGCCGGGACAAGGTCATCTAGTGCCCAGGGCAAAGATGCCAGCCCCCCTCTCAAAATGTATGGGCACTATGTGTCAAAAAATATCCCCTCCCTCCCCTCCAAAAAAAAAATTAAGCACTAATCTTCACACTTACCCCCTAGGCATAAATTCCCTTTGCTAGCCAATATTTTCCCCAAACAAAAATACCCTCTCTTCCAGTACAAATCCCCTCCCAGCTCAAATCATCTCCCTCCCCAAATCCCCCCTCCTAGCACAAATCTTTTACCTCTTAAAATTTCCCTTTAAGCATAAATCCTTTCCCTCCCCCCTCCAAATCATCCCCTCCAAATTCCTCTCCCAGCATGACCCCCCTCCCCCTCCCAAATTTCCCCTCCTAGAACAAATACCACAATCAACCCTACTAGCGCAAATCCACCAATCTACCCCCATGCCACCCTCCTAGTCAGTGGCGGGCTGGAATTAGGGATGCAGGGGCGCCGCTCCCCCCCTCATCCATGCGTCTGGCCCCCTAATCTACATGTGCATCGCTGGACACATGGATTTCAATACTCCAAGCTCTAATAGGCTTCAAAATAGGGTGGCACCCACTAGCGAATGAACATTCACTATTGTCAGACTGATTCTCCTACCGGCCAATCAGGAAGCAGGTCCTCAGGCCCATTGCCCGATTGCCCGAAAGGAGAGGCAATCCGATTGGCTGCCTAGGAGGAGAAGAGGGAGGAGACGCACAGGGCATGGAGGAGAGGAGGAAGGAGATGCACGGTGTGATGCAGAGGAGGAGATGGCCGGAGCTGTGGCAACCTAGATGACCCGACCGACCGGGGGGGTGGGGGGGTGATGGGAGGTGCGGGTGACCTGGCGACCAACCCGGGGGGGTGGCTGTGGGTGTATTGTTTGCCACCTCCCCCCCCAAAAAATATACCACAAGCCGCCACTGCTCCTAGTACAAATCCCCCCATCACACCCCTTCTAGCAAAATCCCCCAAAAATTTTCCACTGCACCCAGGGCAGCCTCCCCTCCTGCCCACCCCTTTTGTCCCAGCCCTGGTGGTGACAGAGGGGAGTGATGTCCACCTGATGCACCGTGATGTTCAGAGTGATCAATCAGAAGTGGATGTCAAGATGCTACTATATGGACATTTGTTTTTTTAATCGCTTGCCGACCAGCGCAGGACGATATACGTGGGCACAATGGCATGTCTGCGCAAATGGGCGTACATGTACATTCCCTTTAAGAAGTGGCATTGTGGGAAGGCGTGACCGTGCCCACTGGACTCACAAACTTGATGTCCGCTGGTGTCCCGCGATCGTGTCACGGAGCCGCAGAACGGGGAGAAGCCTATGTAAACAAGGCATTTCCCTGTTCTGCCTAGTGACATAACAGAGATCACTGCCCCCCTGTCGGGAGCAGTGATCTGTCATGTCCTAGGTAGCCCCTCCCCCCACAGTTAGAATCACTCCCTAGGATACACTTAACCCCTTGATCGCCCCCTAGTGTTTAACCCCTTCCCTGCCAGTAATCAGTGCATTTTTATAGCACTGATCGCTGTATAAATGACAATGGCCCCAAAATAGTGTCAAAAGTGTCCGATGTGTCCGCCATAATGTCTCTGTCATGATAAAAATCGCAGATCGCCGCCATTACTAATAAAAAAATTAAAAATGCCATAAATCTATTCCCTATTTTGTAGACGCTATAACTTTTGCGCAGAATACACATCGGCCTAAACTGGGGAAAAAAAATAGTTTTTTATATATTTTTGGGGGATATTTATTATAGCAAAAAGTAAAAAAATATTGCTTTTTTTTCAAAATTGTCTCTATTTTTTTTGTTTATAGCGCAAAAGATAAAAACGACAAAGGTGATCAAATACCACCAAAAGAAAGCTCTATTTGTGGGAAAAAAAGGTTGTCAATTTTGTTTGAGTGCAACGTCGCATGACAGCGCAATTGTCAGTTAAAGCGACGCAGTGCCGGATCACAAAAAGTGCTCTGGTCAGGAAGGGGGTAAATTCTTCCGGAGCTGAAGTGGTTAAAGACATTTTACTAATTTTATGAGTGGGGCTGGTGTTTTTTTTTCACATTTTATCACCTTCCAACAATCCCCCCCAATGTGGTTGGATGGATGGGTTCCATCCTCTTCCAACAATCCCCCCCAATGTTAAGTGGGTGGATTGCTTTGAGGAGAAAGATTTAACTAAAGTAACACAAGTTACTTTACATGAATATGTGAAAAATACAAGGACTTTATCCCCTTCCCGCCGACCGAACGCATATATGCGTCCTCGGCTTTCCGGGGTTATACCGGGATGATGCCCGCAGCTGCAGGCATCATCCCGGTACCGTTGTTTTCAGCGGGCGATCGGCTACCCGAATATAACAACTGATGCGGCTAAAAGCCGCTCGGTTGTTATACCGGAGGAGCGGGAGGGGACATCCCCCCCCTCCCGCCGCCTCCCGCCGCTGTTACCGGGCCTCCCGTGCGATCGGGAGGCCCGGTGTCCGGTCCGCTGCCTTCGGCAGCTGGGGGCGGACTGGAACGAAGCTGCGAGCGGCTTCGTTCCAGCCTTCTTCTTGTAAATGCGGAAGCGACGTCATGACGTCACTTCCCGTTTACTCGGCTGCCAATGGCGCCGAATTTAAAAAAGTACACAGTATTCAGAATCGCCGTTTTTGGCGATCTGAATACTTTGAAGTGTAAAGGAGGGATGGGGGGTCTTTTAGACCCCCCATCCCTCCATAAAGAGTACCTGTCACCACATATTACTGTCACAAGGGATGTTTACATTGCTTGTGACAGCAATAAAAGTAAAAAAAAAAAAAAAAAATTTTAAACACAATTTATAAAGTACAAAAATAAATAAATTAAATAATAAAAAAAAAAAAAATTTTTTTAAAGTGCCCCTGTCCCCGCGAGCTCGCGCAGCGAAGAAAACGCATACGGAAGTCGCGCCCGCATATGTAAACGGTGTTCAAACCACACATGTGAGGTATCGCTGCGATCGTCAGAGCGAGAGCAATAATTCTAGCCCTAGACCTCCTCTGTAGCTCAAACCTGGTAACCGTAAAAATTTTTTAAATCGTCGCCTATGGAAATTCAAAGGTACCGTAGTTTGTCGCCATTCCACGAGTGCGTGCAATTATAAAGGGTGACATGTTTGGTATCTATTTACTTGGCGTAACATCATCTTTCACATTATACAAAAAAATTGGGGTAACTTTACTGTTTGGATTTTTTAAAATACATGAAAGTGTCACTTTTCCAAAAATTTGCGTTTAAAACACCGCTGCACAAATACCGTGTGATAAAAAATATTGCAACAATCGCCATTTTATTCTCTAGATTCTCTGCTAAAAAAATATATATAATGTTTGGGGGTTCTAAGTCATTTTCTAGCAAAAAATACGGATTTTAACTTGTAAACACCAAATTTCAAAAATAGGCTTAGTCATGAAAGGGTTAAAGAGAAGGGGTGTGTTTGGATAGTAATCAAACTGGGATAGTTAGTTTGTTAGGTTGGACCCCCTTTTGCCTTCAGAACTGCCTTCATTCTTGGTGGCATAGATACAACAAGGTGTTGGAAACGTTCCTCGGAGATTTTGCTCCATAGCAACCTGATAACATCACACAGTTGCTACAGATTTGTTGGCTGCACATCCATGATGCCAATTTCCCAATCCATCACATCCCAAAGGTGCTCTATTTTTTAATTTTTTTTATCCAAAGAATGTTTATTAAAGAAAAAGCATCTTACATTGCCAGCTTTATAATACAATGCCAAACACAATGAAAATAGATTCGCCAATGACATAATGACCAAGTAGACATGAGAACATCATGTAAATAACACATTATCCGGCATTAAGCCCAAGCAGTCTCAAAGGTGCTCTATTGGATGAGATGTGGTGAGTGTGGAGGCCATTGGAGTACAGGGACTTCATTGTCCAGTGGTGAGATGATTGGAGTACAGTGACCTCATTGTCCAGTGGTGAGATGATTGGAGTACAGGGACCTCATTGTCCAGTGGCGAGATGATTGGAGTACAGGGACCTCATTGTCCAGTGGTGAGATGATTGGAGAACAGGGACCTCATTGTCCAGTGGTGAGATGATTGGAGAACAGGGACCTCATTGTCCAGTGGTGAGATGATTGGAGTACAGTGACCTCATTGTCCAGTGGTGAGATGATTGGAGTACAGTGACCTCATTGTCCAGTGGTGAGATGATTGGAGAACAGGGACCTCATTGTCCAGTGGTGAGATGATTGGAGTACAGTGACCTCATTGTCCAGTGGCGAGATGATTGGAGCTTTGTGACATGGTGCATTATCCTGCTGGAAGGAGCCATCAGAAGATGGGGACACTGTAGTCATAAAGGGATGGACATGGTCAGCAACAATACTCAGGTAGGCCGTGGTGATTAAACCATGCTCGAATGGTGCCAAGGGGCCCAAAGTGTGCCAAGAAAATATCCCCCCCACACCATTACACCCCCACCACCAGCCTGAACCGGTGATACAAGGAAGGATGGATCCGTGCTTTCATGTTGTTTACACCAAATTCTGACCCTACCATCTGAATGTCGCAGCTGAAATTGAGACTTATCAGACCAGGCAACATTTTTCCAATCTTCTGTTGTCCAATTTTGGTGATCCTGTGCCTCAGTTTCCTGTTCTTAGCTGACAGGAGTGTGGTCTTCTGCTGCTGTAGCCCATCTGCCTCAAGGTTCAATGTGTTGTGCATTCAGAGATGGTATGCTGCATACCTTGGGTGTAACGAGTGGTTATTTGAGTTACTGTTGCCTTTCTATCATCTGGAACCAGTCTGCCCATTCTCCTCTGACCTCTGACATCAACAAGGTTTTCTTCCACACAACTGCCGCTCATTGGATATTTTCTCTTTTTCAAAATATTCTCTGTAAACCTGAGAGATGGTTGTGTGTAAAAATCTTAGAAATACGCAGACCAGCCCATCTGGCACCAACAACCATGCCACGCTCAAAGGCACTTACATTCCCTTTTTTCCCCGTTCTGATGCTCGGTTTGAACTTCAGCAAGTCGCCTTCACCACGTCTAGATGCCTAAATGTATTGAGTTGTTGCCATGTGATTGGCTGATTAGCAATTTGTATTACCAAACAATTGAACAGGTGTACCTAATAAAGTGACTAGTGGGTGTATATTTTTTTCATATTGTATGTAATCTTTATTTTTTTCATTTCGTATGTATTTTTTGTTTTCTAAAAATGGGTGTTCTTTGCACTTTGTGCCTTTTAGCTGCATACAAATGTCCTTTCTGTGCTATCTATGTGGGCTCCCGCTTGCCGTGGTAGGGATTTTCTGGGATGCGCTTGGCACGGAAAGTCCGCTGTTTTCTTTGTGGGTGGGGCAGGCAGGCTATGGTGACACTGGGATTTGGGCCCATTGGCTGACTTCCAATGATTCCCCCCTCCTCCCTGACCTTTAGTCACGAGGAAGAGTGTATGTGGCTTTCGTGTTGGTGGCACTTTTTCAAGATATGGCGTTTTTCGTTCCCTGGAAGTGACATCTCTGGGGTCGAAAGTCGAGAACCACAAGGCCTGCACGCCAGGCTGTGCCGGCCCCAACTGGGTCATGTGCTGCATATAAAGCCCCTAATTGGGCAATAATAAAGAGTATTTAAATTGGCAAAGTACTAGTATGTCAGCCATGAGGGCACTATTTGGTGGAGACCGGCGTTCACATCTGTTATTAGCTGTTGGAAGTTTGCTGACCGCTTGAGCTTTGTGAGTATTTTAATAAGGAGGGGACATTTAGTAGGGGGTACTACAAGGTTTGCAATATCTAAGTTTTAATGTTTGTCCCCTCGTATGTGAATGGGTAGACATTTTACTACTGAGGCATGCTATACGGAAGATGGGTAATCCACAGTCTCCCATATACCAGAGTTATGTAGAATTAGAATTCCCTGGGGCTTCATAATGATCTATTATTACCTCCTTTTCTTTGAACACCTGCGTGTGCCCCCCCCCCCCCCCTCATTTGAGGTATTAAACATGGCTTTTGTGGGTACACTCTACTTTAGCTTTAGGGCAGCAATTGTTTTGTTGCATTCTGGGAGGCCCCTTGGGGGCGGTGGAGGATCATATGGTGACCTAAGAGGAGGTTTGGTATGCAAATAGCTACAGTTCCATGAAAAAGTAGCATTCATCAGAGAAGCAGCCAAGAGGTCCATGGTAACTCTGGAGGAGCTGCAGAGATCCACAGCTCAGGTGGGAGAATCTGTCCACAGGACAACTATTAGTCGTGTTCTCCACAAATCTGATCTTTATGGAAGAGTGACAAGAAGAAAGACATTGGTGAAAGAAAGTCATAAGAAGTCCCATTTGCAAGAAGCCATGTGGGGGACACAGCAAACATGTGGAAGAAGGTGATCTGGTCAGATGAGACCAAAATTTAACTTTTTGGCCTAAAAGCAAAACGCTATGTGTGGCGGAAAACAAACACTGCACATCACCCTGAACACACCATCCCAACCGTGAAACATGGTGGTGGCAGCATCATGTTGTGGGGATGCTTTTCTTCAGCAGGGACAGGGAAGCTGGTCAGATTTGATGGGAAGATGGATGGAGCCAAATACAGGACATTCTTAGAAGAAAACCTGTTTAGAGTCTGCAAAGACTTGAGACTGGGGCGGAGGTTCACCTTCCAGCAGGACAACGACCCTAAACATCCAGCCAGAGCTACAATGGAATGGTTTAGATCAAATCATATTCATGTGTTAGAATTGCCCAGTCAAAGTCCAGACCTAAATCACATTGAGAATCTGAGGCAAGACTTGAAAATTGCTGTTCACAGACGCTCTCCATCCAATCTGACAGAGCTTGAGATATTTTGCAAAATAAATGGGCAAAAATGTCCTCTCTAGATGTGCAAAGCTGGTAGAGACATCCCCAAAAAGACTTGCAGCTGTAATTGAAGCAAAAGGAGGTTCTACAAAGTATTGACTCCGGGGGGCGCTATACAAATGCCCCCCCCCCCCCCCCCCCCCCACTTTTCACATATTTATTTGTAAAAAATTTGGAAAGCCATTTATAATTTTCCTTCCACTTCACAATTATGTGACACTTTGTGTTGGTCTATCACATAAAATCCCAATAATAAGTTTTTGGTTGTAACATGACAAAATGTGGAAAATTTCAAGGGGTATGAATACTTTTTCAAGGCACTGTATATACACATTGTAAGTGAGTTACCTGGAGTTTCTTCTAAGATTTGTATATTTTGACTTGCAAATATCTAATGTTCTCATTATTTCCTACTAGAGTGTGGTACGTTATCCCTGATGAAGTATTTTGTACACATTTAATTGAAAATGCCTTGGATCTTCAAGTCTAGTCTCCAATTTTTTACTTGGTGATATTACTGCTTATAAGAAGATTTTATTCAAAGATTTATGTATTTTAATATTTGTCATAAAATGAATCTTTTATTCTAATGTCATGTTTGTAAAATATTTTGGTTGCCTTAACCACTTCAGCCCCGAAGATTTGGCTGCTCAATGACCGGGGCCATTTTTTTTGCGATACGGCACTGCGTCGCTTTAACTGACAATTGCGTGGGTCGTGCGACGCTGCATCCAAACAAAATCGATGTCCTTTTTTTCCCCACAAATAGAGCTTTCTTTTGGTGGTATTGATCACCTCTGCGGTTTTTATTTTTTACGCTATAAACAAAAAGAATACCACTTTGAAAGAAACACATCTCTTTATTTTTTGCTATAATAATATCCCAATTAAAAAAAAAATGTTTTCCTCAATTTAGGCCGATATGTATTTTTCTGAATATTTTTGGTAAAAAAATTGCAATAAGTGTATATTGATTGGTTTGCGCAAAAGTTATAGCGTCTACTAAAGAGGGGATAGATTTATAGCATTTTTACTATTATTTTTTTGTTACTAGTAATGGCGGCGATCAGCGATTTTATCGGGACTGCGACATTGTGGCGGACAGTCCGGACACTTTTGACACGTTTTTGGGACCAGTGACATTTATTCAGCGATCAGTGCTATAAAAATGCCATGATTACTGTATAAATGTCACTGGCATGGAAGGGGTTAACACTAGGGGGTGATCAAGGGGTTAACTGTGTTCCCTGGGTGTGTTCTAACTCTAGGGGGGAGGGGACTGACTAGGGGAGGAGAGAGATCGCTGTTCATACTAAGTAACAACACACAATCTCTCTCCTCCCCCCTGAGAGAACCGGGATGTGTTTACACCCACATATCCCGGTTCTCGCTCTGTCACGAGTGATCGCGTGGTCATCGCGTCCGCCAGGCACTCGCATCGGCTCTGGAGACACGATTGAGGCGTCTTACAAATCCGATGTTCAGCTACGATGGCTCACACAGGGGAGCCAACCTGCCGCAGTATAACTGCGGCGGCTAGTCCGGCAGCGGTTAAAATCCCAATAGAGGAGTCTCTGTATATTCAGGTGGACAACCTGGAGGCCTGCTTTGCTGAAAGTTGCAGGAAGCTGACTGAGGGGCTCATCTGAGGATCTGGTTTGGGGTGAAAGTGTTGAGAGGATATTGGAATGAAGCAACCAATTTTCCAAGGATATTTGTGAGTACAGACTAGTAAGAGAGATCCTAGCCATTTGACCTCTGGAAGATTTACCCCCTTCATGACCAGGCCATATTCTGCGATACCGCCCTGCGTTACTTTAACCACTTCAATGCAGGGCACTTATACACCTTCCTGCCCAGACCAATTTTCAGCTTTCAGTGCTGTCGCAGTTTGAATGACAATTGCGCG
Source organism: Aquarana catesbeiana (assembly GCF_042186555.1). Taxonomy (NCBI): domain Eukaryota; kingdom Metazoa; phylum Chordata; class Amphibia; order Anura; family Ranidae; genus Aquarana; species Aquarana catesbeiana. The sequence continues at coordinate 9,616,161 of NC_133328.1, read as the reverse complement.
GTCATACAACACTGTACCCAAACTAGATTTTTATCATTTTGTTCCCACAAATAGAGCTTTCTTTTGGTGGTATTTGATCACCTCTGCGGTTTTTATTTTTTGCTAAACAAATAAAAAAAGACGGGAAAACTTTGAAAAAAATAAAAGTTTTGCTTTTGTTTCTGTTAAAATTTTTTTGTAAATAAGTACGTTTTCTCTTTCGCTGATGGGTACTGATAAGGCGGCACTGATGAGGTGGCACCAATAAGCAGGCACTGACGGGCACTGACGATGGGCACTGATATGCAGCACTGATGGGCACTGTTAGACGGCACTGATGGGTGGCACTGATATGCAGCAATGATGGGCATTGACAGGCGGCACTGATGGACACTCATGGGTGGCACTGGGTGGCACTGGTGGGCACTAATGGGCACTGATAGACGACACTGTTGGGCACTGAAAGGTTGCAAAGATGGGTTCTTATGGGTGGCACTCATAGGCGGCACTGATGGGCACTGATAGGTGGCACTGATGGGCACTGATAGGCGGCACTGATGGGCACTGATACGTGGCACTGCTGGGCACTGATACGTGGCACTGCTGGGCACTGATACGTGGCACTGCTGGGCACTGATACGTGGCACTGATGGGCACTGATACGTGGCACTGCTGGGCACTGATACGTGGCACTGATGGGCACTGATACGCGGCACTGATATGAGGCACTGATAGGCATTCCTGGTGGTACTGGCAGTGGTAGGCTATGTGAGTGGGCACTGATTGGCAGCTGCCTGGTCATTGATTGGCAGCTGCCTGGACATAGATTAGTATTTCCCTGGGGGTCTAGGGGGCATACCTGGAGGTCCAGTGTGGATGGCCATCCTGGTGGTCCTGGGCGGCTTCCCTGGTGGTCCTGGGTGGGATCCGAGGGGGGGCTGTGCTAATAAACAATCAGCATAGACCCCCCCTATCAGGAGAGCAGCCGATTGGCTCTCCTCTACTCGCGTCTGTCAGACGCAAGTGAGGACAAGCCGATCACCGGCTCTTCCTATTTACATCGTGATCAGCTGTGATTGGACGCGGCTGATCACGTGGTAAAGAGTCTCCGTCAGAGACTTTTTACCTAGATCAGAGTTGCGGGGTGTCAGATTGACACCCCGCAACAACGATCACCGCGATGGGCGCCCCCGGGGGCACGCAACGGCTTAATATCCTGAGGACGTCATATGATGCCCAGTCAGGTTGTTAAAACCACTTTGCCACCGTCATTCTGCTATATTGCGGGCGGCAAGTGGTTAACTGACAAATCTAATTTCTTCATAAGTTTAGGCCAATAAACATTCTGCTACATATTTTTAGTAAAAAAATCCTAATAAGTGTATATTGATTGGTTTATTTGAACGTTATAGCGTCTACAAACTATGGGATATGCTTTCTTTTTTTTGTATTTTTTTTTTGGTTGAACTAGATGGTCTTGTGTCTTTTTTCAACCAGACTAACTATGTAACTAAGGTGGAGCGCAATCTGGCGATTTGTACACAATACATGCCGATCCTGGTCTTCTTTGATGTAAGTGCAATACAACCTTCTTTTTAAATAAATGATTTGAATTACTGCACCACAAGAGTGTTCTTTCCTCTCCCTCTCTATATGGCAACACTGTAGCTTTGAATACGCTATCTACACATACAGTCATGTCCATAAATATTGTGACATCAACACAATTCTAATCTTTTTGGCTCTATACACCACCACAATGGATTTGAAATCAAACGAACAAGATGTGCTTTAACTGCAGACTTTCAGCTTTAATTTGAGGGTATTTACATCCAAATCAGGTGAACAATGTAGGAATTACAACAGTTTGTATATGTGCCTCCCACTTTTTAAGGGACCAAAAGTAATGGGACAAATTGGCTTCTCAGCTGTTCCATGGCCAGGTGTGTGTTATTCCCTCATTATCCCATTTACAAGGAGCAGATAAAAGGTCCAGAGTTTATTTCAAGTGTGCTATTTGCATTTGGAATCTGTTGCTGTCAACTCTCAATATGAGATCCAAAGAGCTGTCACTATCGGTGAAGCAAGCCATCATCTGGCTAACAAAAACAAAACAAACCCATCAGAGAGATAGCAAAAACATTAGGTGTGGCCAAATCAACTGTTTGGAACATCCTTAAGAAGAAAGAATGCACCGGTGAGCTCAGCAACACCAAAAGACCCGGAAGACCACGGAAAACCACTGTAGTGGATGACTGAAGAATTCTTTCCCTGGTGAAGAAAACACCCTTCACAACAGTTGGCCAGATCAAGAAGACTCTCCAGGAGGTAGGTGTATGTGTGTCAAAGTCAACAATCAAGAGAATACTTCACCAGAGTGAATACAGAGGGTTCACCACAAGATGTAAACCATTAGTGAGCCTCAAAAACAGGAAGGCCAGATTAGAGTTTGTCAAACAACATCTAAAAAAGCCTTCACAGTTCTGGAACAACATCCTATGGACAGATGAGACCAAGATCAACTTGTACCACAGTGATGGGAATAGAAGAGTATGGAGAAGGAAAGGAACTGCTCATGATCCAAAGCATACCACCTCATCAGTGAAGCATGGTGGTGGTAGTGTCATGGCGTGGGCATGTATGGCTGCCAATAGAACTGGTTCTCTTGTATTTATTGATGATGTGACTGCTGACAAAAGCAGCAGGATGAATTCTGAAGTGTTTCGGGCAATATTATCTACTCGTATTCAGTAAAATGCTTCAGAACTCATTGGACGGTGCTTCACAGTGCAGATGGACAATGACCCGAAGCATACTGCGAAAGCAACCAAAGAGTTTTTTAAGGGAAAGAAGTGGAATGTTATGCAATGGCCAAGTCAATCACCTGACCTGAATCCGATTGAGCATGCATTTCACTTGCTGAAGACAAAACTGAAGGGAAAATTCCCCAAGAACAAGCAGGAACTGAAGACAGTTGCAGTAGAGGCCTGGCAGAGCATCACCAGGGATGAAACCCAGCGTCTGGTGATGTCTATGCGTTCCAGACTTCAGGCTGTAATTGACTGCAAAGGATTTGCAACCAAGTATTAAAAAGTGAAAGTTTGATGGATGATTGTTAATCTGTCCCATTACTTTTGGTCCCTTAAAAAGTGGGAGGCACATATACAAACTGTTGTAATTCCTACACCGTTCACCTAATTTGAAAACACATCTTGTCCGTTTCATTTCAAATCTATTGTGATGGTGTATAGAGCCAAAAAGATTAGAATTGTGTCGACATCCCAATATTTATGGACCTGACTGTATATTGAATGGATTACAGCAGCAGTTTGAATTCATTCCTGTGACCTCATGTATGACATCTTGGATTTTCCCATTCGCTTCTCGGCTTTTTGGCTAAGATCAAGTGTAGTATCTGTTCTTATCAGTTACCAGAGGTGGTGCTGTGATGCTCCCAAAGGGGAGGGCTATGCAAAAACTCTGACATAATAGCATCTAGATGGTCTGTCTCGGTAGGGGCCGAACCTGGCGCTCCTCGGTATTGGAGGCTAGTACTCAGTCAAGTCTGAGCGGGCCAGAATGGTGCTCCTGGTGGGGATGGGTGCAAAAACGACATTTTTAACACAGCATTCTACAGCTAATGCTACTGCCATTTTTATAACGTCCAGTGTGCATGAGGCCTAAAAGTACATGAGAAGAACAAATGGCATCATTGGTATTTTTGCACAAGTCCCTGTATGGAGGTGTCTGCTGTCTAATACTGTAGAACAAGGTCTCCCCACCAGGGTTCCTGTAGAGGTTGTTAGGGGATCCTTAAGTAATGAACAATTTCTGCCTCTCAGATAAGTTTCCCAGAGACATCATTGATCTTTGTAGCTATCTGTGAGGGGATAATTCTTCCCAATGACATCAAGTGTAAGGAGCATTCTTCCCACTGACCATCACACTAATATACAGTGCCTTGAAAAAGTATTCATATCCCTTGGAATTTTCCACATTTTTTCATGTTACAACCAAAACTGTAAATGTATTTTATTGGGATTTTATGTGATAGACCAACACAAAGTGGCACATAATTGTGAAGTGGAAGAAAGATCATAAATGGTTTTCAACATTTGTTACAAATAAATATGTGAAAAGTGTGGGGGGCATTTGTATGGCACCCCCCGGAGTCAATACTTTGTAGAACCCCCTTTCTCTGCAAATACAGCTGCAAGTCTTTTTGGGGATGTCTCTACCAGCTTTGTACACCTAGAGAGGGACATTTTTGCTCATTCTTCTCTGCAAAATATCTCAAGCTCTGTCAGATTGGATGGAGAGCGTCTGTGAACAGCAATTTTCAAGTCTTGCCACAGATTCTCAATTGGATTTAGGACTGGACTGTGACTGGACCATTCTAACACATGAATATGCTTTGATCTAAACCATTCCATTGTAGCTCTGGCTGTATGTTTAGGGTCGTTGTCCTGCTGGAAGGTGAACCTCCGCCCCAGTCTCAAGTCTTTTGCAGACTCTAACAGGTTTTCTTCTAAGATTGCCCTGTATTTGGCTCCATCCATCTTCCCATCAACAAAGAAAACATCCCCACAACATGATGCTGCTGCCACCATGTTTCACGGTGGGGATGGTGTGTTCAGGATGATGCGCAGTGTTAGTTTTCCGCCACACATAGCGTTTTGCTTTTAGGTCAATAAGTTCAATTGCACCTTCTTCCACATGTTTGCTGTGTCCCCCACATGGCTTCTCACAAACTGCAAACAGGACTTATGGCTTTCTTTCACCAATGTCTTTCTTCTTGTCACTCTTTGTAACGGAACGTCCCACACTCCGCTTGAGTGCTTCCGTCAGTATACCACTTCCTCCCAGTCTGTATACAGATATCAGATATTCCAACCTCTCTGAGCACAAAACAAGGCGACACTTGCTTGTTGCTAACATGGACTGACTTTTTATTTGAGATCTCCCACAAATATATACACAGCAGAATGACTAAAACCTAACCTAATTACCATGAGCTAATTAACTAATCATTTACCCAGACCAGATGACTCAGAGACATGACCTGTAGGACACAGACTTGTGGGCACCGAGCTTCACACAGTAGTATAAATACAATAGCAGGAGCTAATTACAATTAACACACATTACCATAAACATCAACACAGGGTTGATTAGAACAAACAACAATGAGTTGAATACCCTTAGAACCTGTGGTAAGCCAGACTAAACTCATTTACATTAAACACATTATAGCTGACATCAGACAGGTGAGTGGAGTTGATGACATTAGCATCTTCTCACAGTATGAGTCCCAACAGTATGACTCAGTCACTATTGCTACTATGGCAAATACAGGGTCCCCAGAGTCTGTGTGTCCTCGGGGACAAGGACCTGAAGCCAAAGTAACAACACCTCAAGGGTACCCCAAATGCCAGGGCCCATAATCTGTAGGCAAGAGGCTCACATTCAGTCCCCTCCAAAAGCCTCTATCCCGGGTGAGTCTGTCACATTTCTCCCCCATCAAAAGTTGACTAACAAGGTCCCAGACCTCCACCTGGTCTGGAAATGCGTTAGTCAGGCAGAGTGAACTCACAAAGTCTGTCCGCATGATCTCCTTCCTTGGCTGCAAGGAATAGTTGACCTCAGTAGGTGTGAGGCAGAGGTAATTGACTCTCTGTCCGTCTGTCAGCGCTTCATCTGGGTGGTGTTTACCATTTCATGGCTTGGCCTGTTGCTGGGCAGAGGGGCCCGCTGTCCCAGTTCCCTGAAGCTGAGAAGAAACTGTAGGTGCTAGGCAGAGGCCAGCAGTGCTCTGCCCTGTTGCCAGCGATTCAGCGGGGAGTAGCATCTCCACTACATCAGCTTGTCGCTGGAGAGAGGGGGCGACTGCCCCGGCTCCCTGGAACTCCACAGTCGTTGCTGGTGCTGGGCAGAGGTTGGTAGCACTCTGCCCTGTTGCCAGCACTTCTGCTGGGGACTCCGCATCCTCCGCTCCGGCTAACCGTTGGGGCAGGAGGCTGGCTTCCTCCACTCCCAAACTGTGTAGCTGCCATTGGGGAGGTGAGCCGGTTGCTTCCTTTTTCCATTCCCTCATCTGGCTGCTGGGATGACATGTCGGTGGTACTGTCTCCCAGGTGCACGGATCTTTGCTGGGGAGGAAAGTCCGCTTCCTCCACCCTGGCCAACTGTTGGGGAGGGACAACACACACCTCCTCTCCCTTCTCCCCCTGTATCTGCTGCTGGGAAGTGATTGCCAACTTCTCACCCTGAGCCTCCAAAACTGCCACAGGTGTGGGGCAGAGGTCTTGGACCCTCTGTCCGGTTGCCAGCACTTCTGCTGGGGGTTTGCTAGGTGGTTCCTCCTCTACAGAAACGTCTATTAAACCCCCAGTCTCTGGAACTGATGTCTGGGGATATAGGTTCACCATCTCCTGTCCATGGAACCCAGAAGATGTTATCAGTGCTGGGCAGAGGTTAGCAGAGCTCTGCCCTGTTGTCAGCACTTCAGGTTTGGGGACGGCAATCTCCAGATTTTCCACTGCCGATTCTCTGGCATGCTGCTGAACGTGTTTTAGCAGTTTCCTGTATGCCCTTTCCAGATGCTGTTCCTTCCTTAGCAAATGGTCCAGATCAGGTTTAAGCTCTGAAACCCCTGCAAGACCGAGCATAGCCTCTCTATAATCTCGCAGGTCCTCAAGGGTAGGTTCCCCTTCATCGCCAAACACAAAACGATCTGTAAGGCTCTCCCACAGCAATCCAGGGCTGCCAAAGTCATATCCCTCCTGAGAGCATTCTGTTGTCTCCCCTAAATACCCCTACTCTGCGTGCCATTGCAGAGCCCAATAACTATTGTCCAGCTCTATCTCCTGCTGGACCAGCCTGTCCAACTCAGTCACCCATTGCTCCTGGGGCCGCTCTCCCAGGAATGCCATCTGCAATGCCCGTTGGTCACTGGCCCGTTGCTCTTGGGTTGGAAAGCACTTGCCCTGTTTTATACCAGCGAGCTGGAGGGCTCCAATCCAGAGCTCCACCCGAATTTGCTGCCTGAGCTCCAGGTATTCATCCTCAGACACAGTCCTGGTGTATGCTGAAAGGATGATCCGCAGCAGCCCCGGGAACTCTGATGCCAAGTCCATATCTCCACTGGGGTGACTGAAGTCTGCTATGCTGATCTTGGATCCAGGTGGAGGTTTAGATTTCCCAGACTGCAGGAAGCTTTCCCGCTGCTTGCCACCAATGTCACGGAACGTCCCACACTCCGCTTATGTGCTTCCGTCAGTCTACCACTTCCTCCCAGTCTGTATACAGATATCAGATATTCCTAAGCACTAAGCACAAAACAAGGCGACACTTGCTTGTTGCTAACATGGACTGACTTTTTATTTAAGATCTCACACAAATATATACACAGCAGAATGACTAAAAGATAACTTAATTAACATGAGCTAATTAACTAATCATTTACCCAGACCAGATGACTCAGAGACATGACCTGTAGGACACAGACTTGTGGGCCCTGAGCTTCACACAGTAGTATAAACACAATAGCAGGAACTAATTACAACTAACACACATTACCATAAACATCAACACAGGGTTGATTAGAACAAACAACAATGAGTTGAATACCCTTAGAACCTGTGGTAAGCCAGACTAAACTCATTTACATTAAACACATTATAGCTGACATCAGACAGGTGAGTGGAGTTGATGACATTAGCATCTTCTCACAGTATGAGTCCCAACAGTATGACTCAGTCACTATTGCTACTATGGCAAATACAGGGTCCCCAGAGTCTGTGTGTCCTGGGGGACAAGGACCCAAAGCCAAAGTAACAACACCTCAAGGGTACCCCAAATGCCAGGGCCCATAATTTGTAGGCAAGAGGCTCAAATTCAGTCCCCTCCAAAAGCCTCTATCCCGGGTGAGTCTGTCACACTCTTCCATAAAGACCAGATTTGTGGAGAACACGACTAATAGTTGTCCTGTGGACAGATTCTCCCACCTGAGCTGTGGATCTCTGCAGCTCCTCCAGAGTTACCATGGACCTCTTGGCTGCTTCTCTGAATGCTCTCCTTGCCCGGCCGGTCAGTTTAGGTGGACGGCCATGTCTTGGTAGGTTTGCAGTTGTGCCATACTCTTTCCATTTTCAGACGATGGATTGAACAGAGCTCCGGGAGATGTTCAAAGCTTGGAATATTTTTATATAACCTGACCCTGCTTTAAACTTCTCCACAACTTCATCCCTGACCTGTCTGGTGTGTTCCTTGGCCTTCATGATGCTGTTTGTTCACTGTCACGGAACGTCCCACACTCCGCTTGAGTGCTTCCGTTATATACCACTTCCTCCCAGTCTGTATACAGATATCAGATATTCCAACCTCTCTGAGCACAAAACAAGGCGACACTTGCTTGTTGCTAACATGAACTCCATTTATTCAGAACCAGAATACAGTCTTATATACAGGAGAAGATGAGGTTCCACCCTCCTGCTCATATTACTCTAACAATACAAACGTAACCTAATTAACCTAATTAACATGAGCTAATTAACTAATCCTTTATACAGCCTAGGTGACTGAGACATGACCTTTTGCCCAGACTGAGTTAATTACCACAGGACATTTTCTCACAATAGCAGCAGCTCCAATAGGAGTCGTCCCGTCTCCTACATTGTATAGAGGACAATGTCATCAGCTCATTCAATTAACATAAACACAGGTAGTTGGAGTTGATGACACCAGCATCTCCTCACAGGATGTGTCCCAACAGTATGAATCAGTCTTACCAGCAGGGGGCTGCTGGAGGAATCCCCCCTCCCTCTTCAGGGACACAAATCCCAAATGACCACAGCAAGGAGTCCACAAACAACATACAATATATACATATATACATGACTGAGTCCGATTAGTACAGTTCAGACTGTATTTCTAATTCACCTCACAAAGAGTATTGTTCCATTGAAAATCCCGGGCCCATAATCAAAAGGCAACAGGCTTGCATTCAGTCCTCTCCAACAGCCTCTGTCCCGGCTAGGTCTGTCACATTCACTAAGGTTCTCTAACAAACCTCTGAGGGCTTCACAGAAAAGCTGTATTTATACTGGGAATAAATTACACACTGGTGGATTCTATTTACTAATTAGGTGACTTCTGAAGGCAATTTTTCCACTGGATCAGGGATATGCAATCATCAGACCTCCAGCTGTTGCAAAACTACAAGTCCCATCATGCCTCTGCCTCTGGGTGCCATGCTTGTGGCTGTCAGAGTCTTGCTATGCCTCATGGGACTTGTAGTTTTGCAACAGCTGGAGGACTGCTATTTGCATATCCCTGATCTAGATTTTAGTTAGGGGCATCAGAGTAAAGGGGGCTGAATACAAATGTATCCCACACTTTTCACATATTTTATGTGTAAAAATTTTGGAAAACCATTTATCATTTTCCTTCCACTTCACCATTATGTGCCACTTTGTGTTGGTCTATCACATAAAATCCCAATAAAATACATTTACGTTTTTGGTTGTAACATGACAAAATGTGGACAATTTCAAGGGGTATGAATACTTTTACTGTATCATGAGTTGTAGATATAGGAATTTTTAGCGAGGGGGTTCCCTGAAGTCGGAAAGATATTTCAAGGGTTCCTCTGTGTTGAAAAGATTGAGAAAGGCTTCTATACACATTGCAAGAAAATGGACAAACAATTCAAAGCTTTCACATTACATCCAGTTTATTGATGCCGGTTGGACAATGTGTTATCCCACTTCTTATATCAGAGAAGGGAGCTGCCGATGACCATCACAAGGGTTCCCACCACCAGGACAATGACGGAATAGCTGGACTTGATGCTGTTGGCTCCGCTGGTGTTGCACAGGTCGGTGGCGCAGCAGGATGTGTAGCCTGACGCCACCCCTAAGGCACTGCCATTGGTTGATGTGCAGGTGGGTGCACAGGATTTGGTTATTGTGGTTCCAGTAACTCCAACTAGAGAGAGAACAAATATAACAGTCTTTAATAGCATAGTAGCATAATAGCATAATATCCTTCCTGAATGAAATCTGGGATGGAATTACTGTGTAAATCAGTGCTTAAAGTGGATGTAACTCCATTCATGAAATTTGACTTAAGCACATATATTTGTAGTGTTTACTCTCTGTGAAGCTCTAAGTGTTGTGTCTTTCTGCTGCTCTGTTCCTCTGTTATCAGCATGATACCGTCTGACAAGTTCTCCAGCACAGGAGAGAAAAAGCAGCTGAAAATTTATGTCGGGGAAGGAGCTTAGAGGGAGATTAGCAGAGAGCTTGTCTATTAGGACTGCAGCTCTGCATGTTTATTCATTCTTCTGCCTATATGGAGGGGGGGGTTCTTTTCCTCCAATCAGCTCTCACAGAGTGTGTGCCCAGACTCCCCTCCTACTGCCGGAAGAGGAAACAAGATTTCTAACACAATCTGCACTTTCTATGGAGTGCAGAAAGCAGAAGACAGCAGATATACAAATAAAACTTATATAGGGAGATTTGTTTCATATCTGTGTATCATCTGAGGCTTTTCACTTCACTGGGTGTATGGAGAGTTTACATCTACTTGTTACCCCAGCACTTCATATTCCTGATATGCTCCTTCTGTACCATGTACTTGTATGAGAAAAGCTCCTCTTCTTTTTGGATTAGATACCCCCACTATCATTCCTCTGTATACACCCAATATCATTCCTCTATATACCCCCACTATCATTCCTCTATATACCCCCGCTATCATTCCTCTATATACCCCCGCTATCATTCCTCTATATACCCCCACTATCATTCCTCTGTATACCCCCACTATCATTCCTCTATATACCCCCCTATCATTCCCCTATATACACCCACAATCATTCCTCTGTATACACCCACTATCATTCCTCTGTATACTACCACTATCATTCCTCTGTATACACCCACTATCATTCCTCTATATACACCCACTATCATTCCTCTATATACCCCCCATCATTCCTCTATATACACCCCCAATCATTCCTCTATATACACCCACTATCATTCCTTTGTATACACCCACTATCATTCCTCTGTATACACCCACTATCATTCCTCTATATACACCCACTATCATTCCTCTGTATACACCCACTATCATTCCTCTATATACACCCATTATCATTCCTCTGTATACACCCACTATCATTCCTCTGTATACACTCGATATCATTCCTATGTATACACCCACTATCATTCCTCTATATACACCCATTATCATTCCTCTATATACCCCCGCTATCATTCCTCTGTATACACCCACTATCATTCCTCTGTATACACCCACTATCATTCCTCTATATACACCCACTATCATTCCTATGTATACACCCACTATCATTCCTCTATATACACCCATTATCATTCCTCTATATACCCCCGCTATCATTCCTCTGTATGCACCCAATATCATTCCTCTGTATACACCTTCTATCATTCCTCTGTTTACACCCGCTATCATTCCTCTGTATACACCCGATATCATTCCTCTGTATACACCCACTATCATTCCTCTATATACACCCACTATCATTCCTCTATATACACCCACTATCATTCCACTGTATACACCCGATATCATTCCTCTGTATACACCCACTATCATTCCTCTGAATACAACCAATATCATTCCTCTGTATACACCCACTATCATTCCTCTGTATACACCCACTATCATTCCTCTGTATACACCCGCTATCATTCCTCTGTATACACCCGCTATCATTCCTCTGTATACACCCACTATCATTCCTCTGTATACACACACTATCATTCCTCTATATACACCCACTATCATTCCTATGTATACACCCACTATCATTCCTCTATATACACCCATTATCATTCCTCTATATTCCCCTGCTATCATTCCTCTGTATACACCCACTATCATTCCTCTGTATACACCCGATATCATTCCTCTGTATACAACTGCTATCATTCCTCTGTATACACCCACTATCATTCTTCTGTATACACCTTCTATCATTCCTCTGTATACACCCGCTATCATTCCTCTGTATACACCCACTATCATTCCTCTGTATACACCCGATATCATTCCTCTGTATACACCCTGTGACAGACCTAGCCGGGAGAGAGACTTTTGGAGGGGACTGTATGCTAGCCTCTTGCCGATCGATCGGGGGCCCTTGCATTTGGGGGAACGGTGCTCTTTGTGAGCTGTATGTCTGGGGACCCTGAATTTGCCATATTGGAATAGTGGCTGATTCATAATGCTGGGACAGATACTGTTAGGAGATGCTGATGTAAATTCCAACACCTGTCTGTCTATTGTCTGCTAAAATGTGTATTGTAAATAAGTCTACTATGGGATCTAAGAGTCATTAGATCCCCATTGTTATTTATGTTAATTAACTCTGCTATTGTGTTAAGAAGAGTCTATGTTGATTGTGATAATGTTGATTGGATCTTCTGAACTACAAGACGGCCAGTCTGGCCTAACGGTGATGTCTGAGTCATCTAGGCTGTCTAAAGGGATTAGTTAATTAGCTCATGTTAATTAGGTTAATTAGGTTACAGCTGTATTGTTAGAGTAATATGAGCAGGAGGTCTGCACCTCCACTTTGAGTGTATAAAAGCCTGTATTTTCTCAATAAAGATAGTTTCCTGTTTGAACTTACATACAGCCTGCCTGGTGTTTGTTCTGAGCTATCACAACTGGGTTAGAACGGCACATAGCTGTAATTCTAATCCCGGAGCGTTGGATGACCAAACAATCAGATGGTGCGATCTGCAATCTGATTCAATAGCTGCAGAGGAGTGTCGGGAGAGTGGAACCGAGCGAGCAAAGGGGCTCGTTACATTGGTGGCAGCAGTGGGATTTGCTCTCCAGTTACTGGGACACTCCAAACCAGCCTGCAGGAGAGCCACGCTGAAAGACTTACTTGAGAGCCGTGGAGGGAATGGTGGGATCATGCTTCCTTGCCATGAACACATCCAAACCATCACCTGGATCCAAGGTAGCAGGATAGCAGGAGAGGAGAAATACCAGCCACCATGGATGAGGAATTCATAAGGAGGTTGCGAGAGGAGATATAGCACAGAGGACCAGTATCAGAGCAGGTCCTGCTAGGATGGTTTGAATCTGTCCGCTGTGAGCTCTTTAAGGAAGTGCTAGCCCGTGAGCAGCGACACCAGGGAAAAGTTCTCCCCTCCGTCCATGTGAGGTACTGGTCGCAGTATGAAATGCGAATGCTGATTTTGGGGGAACAGCCGAACCAGGAGTGGACAGCCGAGTTAAGCAGGCTGATCCGGGCAGAAATGCGGTTGGACGAGAGCTACAGAGCCCTCCAGTGGTATGTAGCCCAAGTGTGCCCATGGACGGCGGATGACAGCCCCACAGAAGGCTTTGACTACGATGGCCTGGGATTGTTATACTGGAGGCTGTCAAGGGACTCTGACTTTGGAAGTGATCGGGAGGGGCGTTTGGAGGAAATAATGGAGCACAGAGAGCGGAGACTGAATGTCTCAGAAGTGCACTGGGCACTGGAAGATTTGGAGTTTCTGGCCGTTCAGGAATGGGAGTTGGAGATCGCCTACAAACAGCTGTTAGACTCTGCTCAGCAGCAGGGTGGTGCTCCCTTTGCCTGGGACTATCAGGAAATACCAGTTGACAACTCTGAAATCCTGGCTGAAGAGTTGACAATGTGGTAGAGTAACGGTGTGCTTTGCCAACCTGCACCCGCAGCTATGGAGGCGAAGGTCTTATGGTGGATGCAGCAAGTGCTGACTGACCTTGATGAACCTGTTTCTGCATTGGATGATCTTGGATGGAGGAATGTGCCTGTCCAGCAGAATGCCAGAGAATCGGCAGTGGAAAATCTGAAGATTGCCATCCCCAAACCTGAAGTGCTGACAACAGGGCAGAGCTCTTCTGACCTCTGCCCAGCACTGATAGCATCTTCTGGGTTCCACGGAGAGGAGATGGTGAACCTTTATCCCCAGACACCAGTTGCAGAGACAGGGGATTTGATAGACTTTTCTGCTGAGGAAGAACAACCTGGTGAGCCTCTAGCAGAAGAGGAGCTGTTATTAGGGCCAAACTTCACTATGCTCTGCCCAGCACCAACAGAAGTATCTGTGAAGTCACAAGGAACTTCCCCAGCTGAAGTGCTGGCAACCGGACAGAGGGTCCAAGATCTCTGCCCTACACCTGCAGCGGTTCCGGAGGCTCAGGGTGAGAAGGAGGTGGTCACGTCCCAGCAGCAGATCAGGATACAGGGGGAGAAGGGAGAGGAGGTGTTCATCATCCCTCCCCAACAGTTAGCCGGAGCAGATGGTGTGGGGTTTCCAGCAGAAGGGCTGGCAACAGGGCCGAGTACTGCTGGACTTTGCCCTCAACTAACAGAGCATGGATGTCCTATGAAGGTGGATGGGACTTCAGTCTCCACCTGTATACCCCAGGGATGCTGGGCAGTCGGCATAGATCCCCAACAGCATGACGGAGTGAGCCCAGACACCCTGCCTTCTCTCCAGCGGCAGAAAGGACTCCAGGGAGAAGGGCCAGTCCAGGCCTCTCCCCAGTGGCAGATATGTTCTCTGAGAAAGGCAGAGGTTGGCTGGGTGAGTAATGCTTTGTTTGGAACAATTTGTTTGGGGTACTGTGTAGGTACAGGCATTAGAGGACTGGAACTACTGACTAACTTCGGAGTCAACCCGTCTGGGGTCTCCTCTTGTGTTAGTCTCCTGCCAAAAGGGGAGAAATGTGACAGACCTAGCCGGGAGAGAGACTTTTGGAGGGGACTGTATGCTAGCCTCTTGCCGATCGATCGGGGGCCCTTGCATTTGGGGGAACGGTGCTCTTTGTGAGCTGTATGCCTGGGGACCCTGGATTTGCCATATTGGAATAGTGGCTGATTCATAATGCTGGGACAGATACTGTTAGGAGATGCTGATGTAAATTTCAACACCTGTCTGTCTATTGTCTGCTAAAATGTGTATTGTAAATAAGTCTACTATGGGATCTAAGAGTCATTAAATCCCCATTGTTATTTGTGTTAATTAACTATGCTATTGTGTAAAGAAGAGTCTATGTTGATTGTGATAATGTTGACTGGATTTTCTGAACTACAAGACGGTCATGTCTGAGTCATCTAGTCTGTCTAAAGGGATTAGTTAATTAGCTCATGTTAATTAGGTTACAGCTGTATTGGTAGAGTAATATGAGCAGGAGGTCTTCACCTCCACTTTGAGTGTATAAAAGCCTGTATTTTGTCAATAAAGATAGTTTCCTGTTTGAACTTACATACAGCCTGCCTGGTGTTTGTTCTGAGCTATCACAACTGGGTTCAAACGGCACATAGCTGAAGTTCTAATCCCGGAGCATTGGATGACCGAGCAATCAGATGGTGCGATCTGCAATCTAATTCAATAGCTGCAGAGGAGTGTCGGGAGAGTGGAACCGAGCGAGCAAAGGGGCTCGTTACACACCCACTATCATTCCTCTGTATACACCCACTATCATTCCTCTGTATATACCCGCTATTATTCCTCTATATACACCCGCTATCATTCCTCTATATACACACCCGCTATCATTCCTCTGTGTCACGGAACGTCCCACACTCCGCTTGAGTGCTTCCGTCATATACCACTTCCTCCCAGTCTGTATACAGATATCAGATATTCCAGCCTCTCTGAGCACCAAGACAAGGCGACACTTGCTTGTTGCTACCATGAACTCACTTTATTCAGAACCAGAATACAGTCTTATATACACAGGAGAAGATTACTCTAAAAATACAAATGTAACCTAATTAACATGAGCTAATTATCTAATCATTTATACAGCCTAGGTGACTGAGACATGACCTTTCACCCAGACTTGTGGGCACCGAGATTCACACAGTTATATCAACACAATGCAGTCGTCCCGTCTCCTACATTATATAGAGGACAATGTCATTAGCTCATTCAATTAACATAAACACAGGTTGATGACACCAGCATCTCCTCACAGGATGTGTCCCAACAGAATGAATCCATTGAAAATCCAGGGCCCATAATCAAAAGGCAACAGGCTTGCATACAGTCCTCTCCAACAGCCTCTGTCCCGGCTAGGTCTGTGACACTCTGTATACACCCGCTATCATATCATTGTATACACCCACTATCATTCCTCTATATAGACCCGCTATCATTCCTCTATCTACACCCACTATCATTCCTCTATCTACACCCACTATCATTTCTCTATCTACACCCACTATCATTCCTCTATATACACCCACTATCATTCCTATGTATACACCCACTATCATTCTTCTATATACACCCATTATCATTCCTCTATATACCCCTGCTATCATTCCTCTGTATACACCCACTATCATTCCTATGTATACACCCACTATCATTCCTCTGTATACACCCGCTATCATTCCTCTGTATACACCCACTATCATTCCTATGTATACACCCACTATCATTCCTCTATATACCCCCCGCATTCATTCCTCTGTATGCACCCGATATCATTCCTCTGTATACACCTTCTATTATTCCTCTGTATACACCCGCTATCATTCCTCTGTATACACCAATATCATTCCTCTGTATACACCGATATCATTCCTCTGTATGCAATCGATATCATTCCTCTGTATACACCTTCTATCATTCCTCTGTATAATACACCCGCTATCATTCCTCTGTATACACCCACTATCATTCCTCTGTATACACCCGCTATCATTCCTCTGTATACACCCACTATCATTCCTCTGCATACACCCGATATCATTCCTCTGTATACACCTTCTATTATTCCTCTGTATAATACACCCGCTCTCATTCCTCTGTATACACCCACTATCATTCCTCTATATACACCCGCTATCATTCCTCTGTATATACCCACTATCATTCCTCTATATACACCCGCTATCATTCCTCTATATACACCCACTATCATTCCTCTGTATACACCCACTATCATTCTTCTATATACACCCATTATCATTCCTCTATATACCCCTGCTATCATTCCTCTGTATACACCCACTATCATTCCTATGTATACACCCACTATCATTCCTCTGTATACACCCGCTATCATTCCTCTGTATACACCCACTATCATTCCTATGTATACACCCACTATCATTCCTCTATATACCCCCGCATTCATTCCTCTGTATGCACCCGATATCATTCCTCTGTATACACCTTCTATTATTCCTCTGTATACACCCGCTATCATTCCTCTGTATACACCAATATCATTCCTCTGTATACACCGATATCATTCCTCTGTATGCAATCGATATCATTCCTCTGTATACACCTTCTATCATTCCTCTGTATAATACACCCGCTATCATTCCTCTGTATACACCCACTATCATTCCTCTGTATACACCCGCTATCATTCCTCTGTATACACCCACTATCATTCCTCTGCATACACCCGATATCATTCCTCTGTATACACCTTCTATTATTCCTCTGTATAATACACCCGCTATCATTCCTCTGTATACACCCACTATCATTCCTCTATACACACCCGCTATCATTCCTCTGTATATACCCACTATCATTCCTCTATATACACCCGCTATCATTCCTCTATATACACCCACTATCATTCCTCTGTATACACCCACTATCATTCCTCTGTATACACCCACTATCATTCCTCTGTATACACCCGCTATCATTTCTCTATATACACCCGCTATCATTCCTCTGTATACACCCACTATCATTCCTTTGTATGCACCCGCTATCATTCCTCTATATACACCCACTAACATTCCTCTATATACACCCGCTATCATTCCTCTATATACACCCACTATCATTCCTCTGTATACACCCACTATCATTCCTCTATGTACACCCACTATCATTCCTCTGTATACCCCCACTATCATTCCTCTATATACCCCCACTATCATTCCTCTATATACCCCCACTATCATTCCTCTATATACCCCTACTATCATTCCTCTGTATACACCCGCTATCATTCCTCTATATACCCCCACTATCATTCCTCTATATACACCCACTATCATTCCTCTGTATACACTCACTATCATTCCTCTATATACACCCACTATCATTCCTATGTATACACCCACTATCCTTCCTCTATATACACCCATTATCATTCCTCTATATACCCCCGCTATCATTCCTCTGTATACACCCACTATCATTCCTCTGTATACACCCACTATCATTCCTCTATATACACCCATTATCATTCCTCTATATACACCCACTATCATTCCTCTGTATACACCCACTATCATATCTTTGTACACACCCACTATCATTCCTCTGTATACACCCGCTATCATTCCTCTGTATACACCCACTATCATTCCTCTATATACACCCGCTATCATTCCTCTGTATACACCCGCTATCATATCTTTGTATACACCCACTATCATTCCTCTATATACACTCACTATCATTCCTATATCTACACCCGCTATCATTCCTCTGTATACACCCGCTATCATTTCTCTATATACACACCCGCTGTCATTCCTCTGTATACACCCGCTATCATATCTTTGTATACACCCACTATCATTCCTCTCTATACACCCACTATCATTCCTCTGTATACACCCACTATCATTCCTATGTATACACCCACTATCATTCCTCTATATACCCCCACTATCATATCTTTGTATACACCCACTATCATTCCTCTATATACACCCGCCATCATTCCTCTATCTACACCCACTATCATTCCTCTGTATACACCCACTATGATTCCTCTATATACACCCACTATCATTCCTCTATCTACACCCACTATCATTCCTCTGTATACACCCACTATCATTCCTCTATATACACCCACTATCATTCCTCTATATACACCCACTATCATTCCTCTGTATACACCCACTATCATTCCTCTGTATACACCCACTATCATTCCTCTATATACACCCACTATCATTCCTCTGTATACACCCACTATCATTCCTCTATATACACCCACTATCATTCCTCTGTATACCCCTGCTATCATTCCTCTCTATACACCCATCATCATTCCTCTGTATACACCCGCTATCATTCCTCTGTATACACCCGCTATCATTCCTCTGTATACACCCACTATCATTCCTCTGTAAACACCTGCTATCATATCTTTGTATACACCCACTATCATTCCTCTATATACACCCGCTATCATTCCTCTATCTACACCCACTATCATTCCTCTGTAATCACCCACTACCATTCCTCTGTATACACCCACTATCATTCCTCTCTATACACCCGCTATCATTCCTCTATATACACCCACTATCATTCCTATGTAAACACCCACTATCACTCCTCTATATACACCCGTTATCATTCCTCTATCTACACCCACTATCATTCCTCTGTATACACCCACTATCATTCCTCTATATACACCCATTATCATTCCTCTATATACCCCCGCTATCATTCCTCTGTATACACCCACTATCATTCCTCTGTATACACCCGCTATCATTCCTCTGTATACACCCCCTATCAAGCTCTGTATACACCCGCTATCATTCCTCTCTATACACCCACTATCATTCCTCTATATACACCCACTATCATTCCTCTGTATACAGCCACTATCATTCCTCTATATACACCCGCTATCATTCCTCTATATACACCCACTATCATTCCTCTATATACACCCACTATCATTCCTCTGTATACACCCGCTATCATTCCTCTCTATACACCCACTATCATTCCTCTATATACACCCACTATCATTTCTCTGTATACACCCATTATCATTCCTCTATATACCCCCGCTATCATTCCTCTGTATACACCCGCTATCATTCCTCTGTATACACCCGCTATCATTCCTCTATATACCCCCGCTATCATTCCTCTGTATACACCCGCTATCATTCCTCTGTATACACCCCCTATCATTCCGCTGTATACACCCGCTATCATTCCTCTCTATATACCCGCTATCATTCCTCTATATACACCCACTATCATTTCTCTGTATACACCCATTATCATTCCTCTATATACCCCCGCTATCATTCCTCTGTATACACCCGCTATCATTCCTCTGTATACACCCGCTATCATTCCTCTCTATACACCCGCTATCATTCCTCTCTATACACCCGCTATCATTCCTCTATATACACCCACGATCATTCCTATGTATACACCCACTATCATTCCTCTATATACACCCATTATCATTCCTCTATATATCCCCCGCTATTATTCCTCTGTATACACCCGATATCATTCCTCTGTATACACCCGATATCATTCCTCTGTATACACCTTCTATCATTCCTCTGTATACACCCACTATCATTCCTCTGTATACACGTTCTATCATTCCTCTGTATACACCCACTATCATTCCTCTGTATACAATCGATATCATTCCTCTGTATACACCCTCTATCATTCCTCTATATACACCCGCTATCATTCCTCTGTATACACCCACTATCATTACTCTGTATACACACACTATCATTCCTCTGTAAGTCTGTATACACCCACTATCATTCCTCTGTATACACCCACTATCATTCCTCTGTATACACCCACTATCATTCCTCTGTATACACCCGCTATCATTCCTCTATATACACCCGCTATCATTCCTCTATATACACACCCGCTATCATTCCTCTGTATACACCTGCTATCATATCTTTGTATACACCCACTATCATTCCTCTATATACACCCGCTATCATTCCTCTATCTACACCCGCTATCATTCCTCTATATACACCCACTATCTTTCCTCTGTATACACACACTATCATTCCTCTGTATACACCCACTATCATTCCTCTGTATACACCCACTATCATTCCTCTGTATACAATTGATATCATTCCTCTGTATACACCCACGTTCATTCCTCTATATACACCCGCTATCATTCCTCTGTATACACCCACTATCATTACTCTGTATACACACACTATCATTCCTCTGTAAGTCTGTATACACCCACTATCATTCCTCTGTATACACCCACTATCATTCCTTTGTATACACCCACTATCATTCCTCTGTATACACCTTTATCATTCCTCTATATACACCCGCTATCATTCCTCTATCTACACCCGCTATCATTCCTCTATATACACCCACTATCTTTCCTCTGTATACACACACTATCATTCCTCTGTATACACCCACTATCATTCCTCTGTATACACACACTATCATTCCTCTGTATACACACACTATCATTCCTCTGTATACACCCACTATCATTCCTCTGTATACACCCACTATCATTCCTCTGTATACACCCACTATCATTCCTCTGTATACACCCACTATCATTCCTCTGTATACAATCGATATCATTCCTCTGTATACACCCACGATCATTCCTCTATATACACCCGCTATCATTCCTCTGTATACACCCACTATCATTACTCTGTATACACACTATCATTCCTCTGTAAGTCTGTATACACCCACTATCATTCCTCTGTATACACCCACTATCATTCCTCTGTATACACCCGCTATCATTCCTCTATATACACCCGCTATCATTCCTCTATATACAAACCCGCTATCATTCCTCTGTATACATCTGCTATCATATCTTTGTATACACCCACTATCATTCCTCTATATACACCCGCTATCATTCCTCTATCTACACCCGCTATCATTCCTCTATCTACACCCACTATCATTCCTCTATATACACCCACTATCTTTCCTCTGTATACACACACTATCATTCCTCTGTATACACCCACTATCATTCCTCTGTATACACACACTATCATTCCTCTGTATACACCCACTATCATTCCTCTGTATACACCCACTATCATTCCTTTGTATACACCCACTATCATTCCTCTGTATACACCTTTATCATTCCTCTGTATACACCCGATATCATTCCTCTGGATACACCCACTATCATTCCTCTATATACACCCGCTATCATTCCTCTATATACACACCCGCTATCATTCCTCTATATACACACTGTCACGGAACGTCCCACACTCCGCTTGAGTGCTTCCGTCATATACCACTTCCTCCCAGTCTGTATACAGATATCAGATATTCCGAACTCTCTGAGCACAAAACAAGGCGACACTTGCTTGTTGCTAACATGAACTGTTTAATTTAGAATCAAAATTACAAGACTTTATATGCCGTTGGAACCTCCTCTAACAATACAACTGTAACCTAATTAACCTAATTAACATGAGCTAATTAACTAATCCTTTATACAGCCCAGGTGACTGAGACATGACCTTTTGCCCAGACTGAGTTAATTATCACAGGACATTTTCTCACAATAGCAGCAGCTCCAATAGGAGTCGTCTCGTCTCCTACATTGTATAGAGGACAATGTCATCAGCTCATTGAATTAACATAAATACAGGTAGTTGGAGTGGATGACACCAGCATCTCCTCACAGGATGTGTCCCAACAGTATAATTCAGTCTTATCATTCTAATATGGCATATAAAGGGTTCCCAGAGTCTGTGTGTTTTGGGGGGACATGGAGCTGAATCCAAAGTAACACCAACCCCTGGGTCCCCAGGCATACAGCTCACAGAGAGCACCATTCCCCCAAATGCTAGGGCCCATAATCAAAAGGCAACAGGCTTGCATTTAGTCCTCTCCAACAGCCTCTGTCCTGGCTAGGTCTGTCACACACCCCCGCTATCATTCCTCTGTATACACCCACTATCATTCCTCTGTATACACCCGCTATCATATCTTTGTATACACCCACTATCATTCCTCTGTATACACCCAGTATCATTCCTCTATATACACCCACTCTCATTCCTATGTATACACCCACTATCATTCCTCTATATACACCCATCATCATTCCTCTATATACCCCCGCTATCATTCCTCTGTATACACCCACTATCATCCCTCTGTATACACCCGATATCATTCCTCTGTATACACCTTCTATCATTCCTCTGTTTACACCCGTTATCATTCCTCTGTATACACCCGATATCATTCCTCTGTATACACCCGCTATCATTCCTCTGTATACACCCACTATCATTCCTCTGTATATACCCACCATCATTCCTCTGTATACACCTGCTATCATTCCTCTGTATACACCTGCTATCATTCCTCTGTATATACCTTCTATCATTCTTCTGTATACACCCGCTATCATTCCTCTCTATACACCCGCTATCATACCTCTATATACACCCAATATCATTCCTCTGTATACACCCATTATCATTCCTCTATATACCCCCGCTATCATTCCTCTGTATACACCCTCTATCATTCCTCTGTATACACCTTCTAGCATTCCTCTGTATACACCCACTATCATTCCTATGTATACACCCACTATCATTCCTCTATATACCCCCACTATCAATCCCCTATATACACCCATTATCATTCCTCTATATACCCCCGCTATCATTCCTCTGTATACACCCACTACCATTCCTCTGTATACACCCACTATCATTCCTCTCTATACACCCGCTATCATTCCTCTATATACACCCACTATCATTCCTCTATATACACCCACTATCATTCCTCTATATACCCCCGCTATCATTCCTATGTAAACACCCACTATCACTCCTCTATATACACCCGTTATCATTCCTCTATCTACACCCACTAACATTCCTCTGTATACACCCACTATCATTCCTCTATATACACCCATTATCATTCCTCTATATACCCCTGCTATCATTCCTCTGTATACACCCACTATCATTCCTCTGTATACACCCGCTATCATTCCTCTGTATACACCCCATATCATTCCTCTGTATACACCCGCTATCATTCCTCTCTATACACCCGCTATCATTCCTCTATATACACCCACTATCATTCCTCTGTATACAGCCACTATCATTCCTCTATATACACCCGCTATCATTCCTCTATATACACCCACTATCATTCCTCTATATACCCCCGCTATCATTCCTCTGTATACACCCGCTATCATTCCTCTGTATACACCCCCTATCATTCCTCTGTATACACCCGCTATCATTCCTCTATATACACCCACTATCATTCCTCTGTATACACCCATTATCATTCCTCTATATACCCCCGCTATCATTCCTCTGTATACACCCGCTATCATTCCTCTGTATACACCCGCTATCATTCCTCTGTATACACCCGCTATCATTCCTCTGTATACACCCGCTATCATTCCTCTCTATACACCCGCTATCATTCCTCTCTATACACCCGCTATCATTCCTCTATATACACCCACGATCATTCCTATGTATACACCCACTATTATTCCTCTATATACACCCATTATCATTCCTCTATATACCCCCGCTATCATTCCTCTGTCTACACCCACTATCATTCCTCTGTATACACCCACTATCATTCCTCTATATACACCCATTATCATTCCTCTATATACCCCCGCTATCATTCCTCTGTATACACCCACTATCATTCCTCTGTATACACCCGCTATCATTCCTCTGTATACACCCCCTATCAAGCTCTGTATACACCCGCTATCATTCCTCTCTATACACCCGCTATCATTCCTCTATATACACCCACTATCATTCCTCTGTATACAGCCACTATCATTCCTCTATATACACCCGCTATCATTCCTCTATATACACCCACTATCATTCCTCTATATACACCCACTATCATTCCTCTGTATACACCCGCTATCATTCCTCTCTATACACCCGCTATCATTCCTCTATATACACCCACTATCATTTCTCTGTATACACCCATTATCATTCCTCTATATACCCCCGCTATCATTCCTCTGTATACACCCGCTATCATTCCTCTGTATACACCCGCTATCATTCCTCTATATACCCCCGCTATCATTCCTCTGTATACACCCACTATCATTCCTCTGTATACACCCCCTATCATTCCGCTGTATACACCCGCTATCATTCCTCTCTATACACCCGCTATCATTCCTCTATATACACCCACTATCATTTCTCTGTATACACCCATTATCATTCCTCTATATACCCCCTCTATCATTCCTCTGTATACACCCGCTATCATTCCTCTGTATACACCCGCTATCATTCCTCTCTATACACCCGCTATCATTCCTCTCTATACACCCGCTATCATTCCTCTCTATACACCCACGATCATTCCTATGTATACACCCACTATCATTCCTCTATATACACCCATTATCATTCCTCTATATATCCCCCGCTATTATTCCTCTGTATACACCCGCTATTATTCCTCTGTATACACCCGATATCATTCCTCTGTATACACCCGATATCATTCCTCTGTATACACCTTCTATCATTCCTCTGTATACACCCACTATCATTCCTCTGTATACACGTTCTATCATTCCTCTGTATACACCCACTATCATTCCTCTGTATACAATTGATATCATTCCTCTGTATACACCCTCTATCATTCCTCTATATACACCCGCTATCATTCCTCTGTATACACCCACTATCATTACTCTGTATACACACACTATCATTCCTCTGTAAGTCTGTATACACCCACTATCATTCCTCTGTATACACCCACTATCATTCCTCTGTATACACCCACTATCATTCCTCTGTATACACCCGCTATCATTCCTCTATATACACCCGCTATCATTCCTCTATATACACACCCGCTATCATTCCTCTGTATACACCTGCTATCATATCTTTGTATACACCCACTATCATTCCTCTATATACACCCGCTATCATTCCTCTATCTACACCCGCTATCATTCCTCTATATACACCCACTATCTTTCCTCTGTATACACACACTATCATTCCTCTGTATACACCCACTATCATTCCTCTGTATACACCCACTATCATTCCTCTGTATACAATCGATATCATTCCTCTGTATACACCCACGTTCATTCCTCTATATACACCCGCTATCATTCCTCTGTATACACCCACTATCATTACTCTGTATACACACACTATCATTCCTCTGTAAGTCTGTATACACCCGCTATCATTCCTCTGTATACACCCACTATCATTCCTTTGTATACACCCACTATCATTCCTCTGTATACACCTTTATCATTCCTCTATATACACCCGCTATCATTCCTCTATCTACACCCGCTATCATTCCTCTATATACACCCACTATCTTTCCTCTGTATACACACACTATCATTCCTCTGTATACACCCACTATCATTCCTCTGTATACACACACTATCATTCCTCTGTATACACACACTATCATTCCTCTGTATACACACACTATCATTCCTCTGTATACACCCACTAGCATTCCTCTGTATACACCCACTATCATTCCTCTGTATACACCCACTATCATTCCTCTGTATACACCCACTATCATTCCTCTGTATACAATCGATATCATTCCTCTGTATACACCCACGATCATTCCTCTATATACACCCGCTATCATTCCTCTGTATACACCCACTATCATTACTCTGTATACACACTATCATTCCTCTGTAAGTCTGTATACACCCACTATCATTCCTCTGTATACACCCACTATCATTCCTCTGTATACACCCACTATCATTCCTCTATATACACCCGCTATCATTCCTCTATATACACACCCGCTATCATTCCTCTGTATACATCTGCTATCATATCTTTGTATACACCCACTATCATTCCTCTATATACACCCGCTATCATTCCTCTATCTACACCCGCTATCATTCCTCTATCTACACCCACTATCATTCCTCTATATACACCCACTATCTTTCCTCTGTATACACCCACTATCATTCCTCTGTATACACACACTATCATTCCTCTGTATACACCCACTATCATTCCTCTGTATACACACACTATCATTCCTCTGTATACACCCGCTATCATTCCTCTGTATACACCCACTATCATTCCTTTGTATACACCCACTATCATTCCTCTGTATACACCTTTATCATTCATCTGTATACACCCGATATCATTCCTCTGTATACACCCACTATCATTCCTCTATATACACCCGCTATCATTCCTCTATATACACACCCGCTATCATTCCTCTATATACACACTGTCACGGAACGTCCCACACTCCGCTTGAGTGCTTCCGTCATATACCACTTCCTCCCAGTCTGTATACAGATATCAGATATTCCAACCTCTCTGAGCACAAAACAAGGCGACACTTGCTTGTTGCTAACATGAACTGTTTAATTTAGAATCAAAATTACAAGACTTTATATGCCGTTGGAACCTCCTCTAACAATACAACTGTAACCTAATTAACCTAATTAACATGAGCTAATTAACTAATCCTTTATACAGCCCAGGTGACTGAGACATGACCTTTTGCCCAGACTGAGTTAATTATCACAGGACATTTTCTCACAATAGCAGCAGCTCCAATAGGAGTCGTCTCGTCTCCTACATTGTATAGAGGACAATGTCATCAGCTCATTGAATTAACATAAATACAGGTAGTTGGAGTGGATGACACCAGCATCTCCTCACAGGATGTGTCCCAACAGTATAATTCAGTCTTATCATTCTAATATGGCATATAAAGGGTTCCCAGAGTCTGTGTGTTTTGGGGGGACATGGAGCTGAATCCAAAGTAACACCAACCCCAGGGTCCCCAGGCATACAGCTCACAGAGAGCACCATTCCCCCAAATGCTAGGGCCCATAATCAAAAGGCAACAGGCTTGCATTTAGTCCTCTCCAACAGCCTCTGTCCTGGCTAGGTCTGTCACACACCCCCGCTATCATTCCTCTGTATACACCCACTATCATTCCTCTGTATACACCCGCTATCATATCTTTGTATACACCCACTATCATTCCTCTGTATACACCCAGTATCATTCCTCTATATACACCCACTCTCATTCCTATGTATACACCCACTATCATTCCTCTATATACACCCATCATCATTCCTCTATATACCCCCGCTATCATTCCTCTGTATACACCCACTATCATCCCTCTGTATACACCCGATATCATTCCTCTGTATACACCTTCTATCATTCCTCTGATTACACCCGTTATCATTCCTCTGTATACACCCGATATCATTCCTCTGTATACACCCGCTATCATTCCTCTGTATACACCCACTATCATTCCTCTGTATATACCCACCATCATTCCTCTGTATACACCTGCTATCATTCCTCTGTATACACCTGCTATCATTCCTCTGTATATACCTTCTATCATTCTTCTGTATACACCCGCTATCATTCCTCTCTATACACCCGCTATCATACCTCTATATACACCCAATATCATTCCTCTGTATACACCCATTATCATTCCTCTATATACCCCCGCTATCATTCCTCTGTATACACCCTCTATCATTCCTCTGTATACACCTTCTAGCATTCCTCTGTATACACCCACTATCATTCCTATGTATACACCCACTATCATTCCTCTATATACCCCCACTATCAATCCTCTATATACCCCCGCTATCATTCCTCTGTATACACCCACTACCATTCCTCTGTATACACCCACTATCATTCCTCTCTATACACCCGCTATCATTCCTCTATATACACCCACTATCATTCCTCTATATACACCCACTATCATTCCTCTATATACCCCCGCTATCATTCCTATGTAAACACCCACTATCACTCCTCTATATACACCCGTTATCATTCCTCTATCTACACCCACTAACATTCCTCTGTATACACCCACTATCATTCCTCTATATACACCCATTATCATTCCTCTATATACCCCTGCTATCATTCCTCTGTATACACCCACTATCATTCCTCTGTATACACCCGCTATCATTCCTCTGTATACACCCCATATCATTCCTCTGTATACACCCGCTATCATTCCTCTCTATACACCCGCTATCATTCCTCTATATACACCCACTATCATTCCTCTGTATACAGCCACTATCATTCCTCTATATACACCCGCTATCATTCCTCTATATACACCCACTATCATTCCTCTATATACCTCCGCTATCATTCCTCTGTATACACCCGCTATCATTCCTCTGTATACACCCCCTATCATTCCTCTGTATACACCCGCTATCATTCCTCTCTATACACCCGCTATCATTCCTCTATATACACCCACTATCATTCCTCTGTATACACCCATTATCATTCCTCTATATACCCCCGCTATCATTCCTCTGTATACACCCGCTATCATTCCTCTGTATACACCCGCTATCATTCCTCTGTATACACCCGCTATCATTCCTCTCTATACACCCGCTATCATTCCTCTCTATACACCCGCTATCATTCCTCTCTATACACCCGCTATCATTCCTCTATATACACCCACGATCATTCCTATGTATACACCCACTATCATTCCTCTATATACACCCATTATCATTCCTCTATATATCCCCCGCTATTATTCCTCTGTATGCACCCGATATCATTCCTCTGTATACACCCGATATCATTCCTCTGTATACACCTTCTATCATTCCTCTGTATACACCCACTATCATTCCTCTGTATACAATCGATATCATTCCTCTGTATACACCCACGATCATTCCTCTATATACACCCGCTATCTTTCCTCTGTATACACCCACTATCATTACTCTGTATACACACACTATCATTCCTCTGTAAGTCTGTATACACCCACTATCATTCCTCTGTATACACCCACTATCATTCCTCTGTATACACCCACTATCATTCCTCTGTATACACCCGCTCTCATTCCTCTATATACACCCGCTATCATTCCTCTATATACACACCCGCTATCATTCCTCTGTATACACCTGCTATCATATCTTTGTATACACCCACTATCATTCCTCTATATACACCCGCTATCATTCCTCTATCTACACCCGCTATCATTCCTCTATATACACCCACTATCTTTCCTCTGTATACACACACTATCATTCCTCTGTATACACCCACTATCATTCCTCTGTATACAATCGATATCATTCCTCTGTATACACCCACGATCATTCCTCTATATACACCTGCTATCATTCCTCTGTATACACCCACTATCATTACTCTGTATACACACACTATCATTCCTCTGTAAGTCTGTATACACCCACTATCATTCCTCTGTATACACCCACTATCATTCCTCTGTATACACCCGCTATCATTCCTCTATATACACCCGCTATCATTCCTCTATATACACACCCGCTATCATTCCTCTGTATACATCTGCTATCATATCTTTGTATACACCCACTATCATTCCTCTATATACACCCGCTATCATTCCTCTATCTACACCCGCTATCATTCCTCTATCTACACCCACTATCATTCCTCTATATACACCCACTATCTTTCCTCTGTATACACACACTATCATTCCTCTGTATACACCCACTATCATTCCTCTGTATACACCCACTATCATTCCTTTGTATACACCCACTATCATTCCTCTGTATACACCTTTATCTTTCCTCTGTATACACCCGATATCATTCCTCTGTATACACCCACTATCATTCCCCTATATATACCCGCTATCATTCCTCTATATACACACCCGCTATCATTCCTCTATATACACACTGTCACGGAACGTCCCACACTCCGCTTGAGTGCTTCCGTCATATACCACTTCCTCCCAGTCTGTATACAGATATCAGATATTCCAACCTCTCTGAGCACAAAACAAGGCGACACTTGCTTGTTGCTAACATGAACTGTTTAATTTAGAATCAAAATTTCAAGACTTTATATGCCGTTGGAACCTCCTCTAACAATACAACTGTAACCTAATTAACCTAATTAACATGAGCTAATTAACTAATCCTTTATACAGCCCAGGTGACTGAGACATGACCTTTTGCCCAGACTGAGTTAATTATCACAGGACATTTTCTCACAATAGCAGCAGCTCCAATAGGAGTCGTCTCGTCTCCTACATTGTATAGAGGACAATGTCATCAGCTCATTGAATTAACATAAATACAGGTAGTTGGAGTTGATGACACCAGAATCTCCTCACAGGATGTGTCCCAACAGTATAATTCAGTTTTATCATTCTAATATGGCATATAAAGGGTTCCCGGAGTCTGTGTGTTTTGGGGGGACATGGAGCTGAATCCAAAGTAACACCAACCCCAGGGTCCCCAGGCATACAGCTCACAGAGAGCACCATTCCCCCAAATGCTAGGGCCCATAATCAAAAGGCAACAGGCTTGCATTTAGTCCTCTCCAACAGCCTCTGTCCTGGCTAGGTCTGTCACACACCCCCGCTATCATTCCTCTGTATACACCCACTATCATTCCTCTGTATACACCCGCTATCATATCTTTGTATACACCCACTATCATTCCTCTGTATACACCCAGTATCATTCCTCTATATACACCCACTCTCATTCCTATGTATACACCCACTATCATTCCTCTATATACACCCGATATCATTCCTCTATATACCCCCGCTATCATTCCTCTGTATACACCCACTATCATCCCTCTGTATACACCCGATATCATTCCTCTGTATACACCTTCTATCATTCCTCTGATTACACCCGCTATCATTCCTCTGTATACACCCGATATCATTCCTCTGTATACACCCGCTATCATTCCTCTGTATACACCCACTATCATTCCTCTATATACACCCGCTATCATTCCTCTATATACACCTGCTATCATTCCTCTATATACACCTGCTATCATTCCTCTGTATACACCCACTATCATTCCTCTGTATACACCCCCTATCATTCCTCTATATACACACCCACTATCATTCCTCTGTATACACCCACTATCATTCCTCTGTAAGTCTGTATACACCCACCATCATTCCTCTGTATACACCCTCTATCATTCCTCTGTATACACCCACTATTATTCCTCTATATACACCCGCTATCATTCCTCTGTATACACCCGCTATCATTCCTCTGTATACAACCGCTATCATTCCTCTGTATATACCAACTATCATTCCTCTATCTACACCCACTATTATTCCTCTGTATACACCCGCTATCTTTCCTCGATATACACCGACTATCATTCCTCTGTATACCCCCACTATCATTCCTCTGTATACAGCCACTATCTTTCCTCTGTATATACCCACTATCATTCCTTTATATACACCCACTATCATTTCTCTGTATACACTCACTATCATTCCTCTATATACACCCACTATCATTCCTCTGTATACACCCACCATCATTCCTCTGTATACACCTGCTATCATTCCTCTGTATACACCTGCTATCATTCCTCTGTATATACCTTCTATCATTCTTCTGTATACAGCCACTATCATTACTCTGTATACACCCACTATCATTCCTCTGTATACATCCGCTATCATTCCTCTGTATGCACCTGCTATCATTCCTCTGTATACACCCGCTATCATTCCTCTGTATACACCCGCTATCATTCCTCTCTATACACCCTCTATCATTCCTCTGTATACACCTTCTAGCATTCCTCTGTATACACCCACTATCATTCCTATGTATACACCCACTATCATTCCTCTATATACCCCCACTATCAATCCTCTATATACACCCATTATCATTCCTCTATATACCCCCGCTATCATTCCTTTGTATACACCCGATATCATTCCTCTCTATACACCCTCTATCATTCCTCTGTATACACCTTCTAGCATTCCTCTGTATACACCCACTATCATTCCTATGTATACACCCACTATCATTCCTCTATATACCCCCACTATCAATCCTCTATATACACCCATTAGCATTCCTCTATATACCCCTACTATCATTCCTTTGTATACACCCGATATCATTCCTCTGTATACACCTTCTATCATTCCTCTGTATACACCCACTATCATTCCTCTGTATACAGCCGCTATCATTCCTCTGTATACACCTGATATCATTCCTCTGTATACAGCCGCTATCATTCCTCTGTATACACCTGATATCATTCCTCTGTATACACCTTCTATCATTCCTCTGTATACACCCGCTATCATTCCTCTGTATACACCTTTATTTCATTCCTCTGTATACACCCTCTATCATTCCTCTGTATACACCCACTATCATTCCTCTATATACACCCGCTATCATTCCTCTGGGTACATCCGCTATCATTACTCTGTATACACCCGCTATCATTCCTCTGTATACACCTTCTATCATTCTTCTGTATACACCCACTATCATTCCTCTATATACACCCACTATTATTCCTCTGTATACACCCACTATCATTCCTCTGTATACACCCTCTATCATTCTTCTGTATACACCCCTATCATTCCTCTGTATACACCCGCTATCATTCCTCTGTATACACCCGCCATCATTCCTCTGTATACACCCGCTATCATTCCTCTGTATACACCCACTATCATTCCTCTATATACACCCACTATCATTCTTCTGTATACACCCACTATCATTCTTCTGTATACACCCCTATCATTCCTCTGTATACACCCGCTATCATTCCTCTGTATACACCCGCTATCATTCCTCTGTATACACCCGCTATCATTCCTCTCTATACACCCGCTATCATTCCTCTCTATACACCCGCTATCATTCCTCTGTATATACCCGCTATCATTCCTCTATATACACCCACTATCATTCCTCTATATACCCCCGCTATCATTCCTTTGTATACACCCGATATCATTTCTCTGTATACACCTTCTATCATTCCTCTGTATACAGCCGCTATCATTCCTCTGTATACACCTGATATCATTCCTCTGTATACACCTTCTATCATTCCTCTGTATACACCCGCTATCATTCCTCTGTATACACCTTTATTTCATTCCTCTGTATACACCCTCTATCATTCCTCTGTATACACTCGCTATCATTCCTCTGGGTACATCCGCTATCATTCCTCTGTATACACCCGCTATCATTCCTCTGTATACACCTTCTATCATTCTTCTGTATACACCCACTATCATTCCTCTATATACACCCACTATTATTCCTCTGTATACACCCACTATCATTCCTCTGTATACACCCTCTATCATTCTTCTGTATACACCCCTATCATTCCTCTGTATACACCCGCTATCATTCCTCTGTATACACCCGCTATCATTCCTCTGTATACACTCACTATCATTCCTCTGTATACACCCGCTATCATTCCTCTGTATACACCCGCTATCATTCCTCTGTATACACCCACTATCATTCCTCTGTATACACCCGCTATCATTCCTCTGTATACACCCGCTATCATTCCTCTCTATACACCCGCTATCATTCCTCTCTATACACCCGCTATCATTCCTCTGTATACACCCGCTATCATTCCTCTGTATGCACCTGCTATCATTCCTCTGTATACACCCGCTATCATTCCTCTGTATACACCCGCTATCATTCCTCTCTATACACCCTCTATCATTCCTCTGTATACACCTTCTAGCATTCCTCTGTATACACCCACTATCATTCCTATGTATACACCCACTATCATTCCTCTATATACCCCCACTATCAATCCTCTATATACACCCATTATCATTCCTCTATATACCCCCGCTATCATTCCTTTGCATACACCCGATATCATTCCTCTGTATACACCTTCTATCATTCCTCTGTATACACCCACTATCATTCCTCTGTATACAGCCGCTATCATTCCTCTGTATACACCTGATATCATTCCTCTGTATACAGCCGCTATCATTCCTCTGTATACACCTGATATCATTCCTCTGTATACACCTTCTATCATTCCTCTGTATACACCCGCTATCATTCCTCTGTATACACCTTTATTTCATTCCTCTGTATACACCCTCTATCATTCCTCTGTATACACCCACTATCATTCCTCTATATACACCCGCTATCATTCCTCTGGGTACATCCGCTATCATTACTCTGTATACACCCGCTATCATTCCTCTGTATACACCTTCTATCATTCTTCTGTATACACCCCTATCATTCCTCTGTATACACCCGCTATCATTCCTCTGTATACACCCGCTATCATTCCTCTGTATACACCCACTATCATTCCTCTGTATACACCCGCTATCATTCCTCTGTATACACCCGCTATCATTCCTCTGTATACACCCGCTATCATTCCTCTGTATACACCCACTATCATTCCTCTGTGTACACCCGCTATCATTCCTCTGTATACACCCGCTATCATTCCTCTGTATACACCCGCTATCATTCCTCTGTATACACCCGCTATCATTCCTCTCTATACACCCGCTATCATTCCTCTCTATACACCCGCTATCATTCCTCTGTATACACCCGCTATCATTCCTCTATATACATCCGCTATCATTCTTCTGTATACACCCGCTATCATTCCTCTGTATACACCTTCTATCATTCTTCTGTATACACCCACTATCATTCCTCTATATACACCCACTATTATTCCTCTGTATACACCCACTATCATTCCTCTGTATACACCCACTATTATTCCTCTGTATACACCCACTATCATTCCTCTGTATACACCCACTATCATTCCTCTGTATACACCCTCTATCATTCTTCTGTATACACCCCTATCATTCTTCTGTATACACCCGCTATCATTCCTCTGTATACACCCGCTATCATTCCTCTGTATACACCCGCTATCATTCCTCTGTATACACCCGCTATCATTCCTCTGTATACACCCGCTATCATTCCTCTGTATACGCCCACTATCATTCCTCTGTATACACCCACTATTATTCCTCTGTATACACCCACTATCATTCCTCTGTA
This sequence comes from Aquarana catesbeiana, assembly GCF_042186555.1. Classification (NCBI taxonomy): domain Eukaryota; kingdom Metazoa; phylum Chordata; class Amphibia; order Anura; family Ranidae; genus Aquarana; species Aquarana catesbeiana. The sequence goes on along the minus strand of NC_133328.1, from coordinate 9,580,316 downwards.
TACACCCACTATCATTCCTCTGTATACACCCTCTATCATTCTTCTGTATACACCCACTATCAATCCTCTGTATACACCCACTATTATTCCTCTGTATACGCCCACTATCATTCCTCTGTATACACCCACTATCATTCCTCTGTATACACCCATTATCATTCCTCTGTATACACCCGCTATCATTCCTCTGTATACACCCACTATCATTCTTCTGTATACACCCCTATCATTCCTCTGTATACACCCGCTATCATTCCTCTGTATACACCCGCTATCATTCCTCTGTATACACCCGCTATCATTCCTCTCTATACACCCGCTATCATTCCTCTATATACACCCACTATCATTCCTCTGTATACAGCCACTATCATTCCTCTATATACACCCACTATCATTCCTCTATATACACCCACTATCATTCCTCTATATACCCCCGCTATCATTCCTCTGTATACACCCGCTATCATTCCTCTGTATACACCCCCTATCATTCCTCTGTATACACCCGCTATCATTCCTCTCTATACACCCGCTATCATTCCTCTATATACACCCACTATCATTCCTCTGTATACACCCATTATCATTCCTCTATATACCCCCGCTATCATTCCTCTGTATACACCCGCTATCATTCCTCTGTATACACCCGCTATCATTCCTCTGTATACACCCGCTATCATTCCTCTGTATACACCCGCTATCATTCCTCTCTATACACCCGCTATCATTCCTCTCTATACACCCGCTATCATTCCTCTATATACACCCACGATCATTCCTATGTATACACCCACTATCATTCCTCTATATACACCCATTATCATTCCTCTATATATCCCCCGCTATTATTCCTCTGTATGCACCCGATATCATTCCTCTGTATACACCCGATATCATTCCTCTGTATACACCTTCTATCATTCCTCTGTATACACCCACTATCATTCCTCTGTATACACCTTCTATCATTCCTCTGTATACACCCACTATCATTCCTCTGTATACAATCGATATCATTCCTCTGTATACACCCACGATCATTCCTCTATATACACCCGCTATCATTCCTCTGTATACACCCACTATCATTACTCTGTATACACACACTATCATTCCTCTGTAAGTCTGTATACACCCACTATCATTCCTCTGTATACACCCACTATCATTCCTCTGTATACACCCACTATCATTCCTCTGTATACACCCGCTCTCATTCCTCTATATACACCCGCTATCATTCCTCTATATACACACCCGCTATCATTCCTCTGTATACACCTGCTATCATATCTTTGTATACACCCACTATCATTCCTCTATATACACCCGCTATCATTCCTCTATCTACACCCGCTATCATTCCTCTATATACACCCACTATCTTTCCTCTGTATACACACACTATCATTCCTCTGTATACACCCACTATCATTCCTCTGTATACAATCGATATCATTCCTCTGTATACACCCACGATCATTCCTCTATATACACCTGCTATCATTCCTCTGTATACACCCACTATCATTACTCTGTATACACACACTATCATTCCTCTGTAAGTCTGTATACACCCACTATCATTCCTCTGTATACACCCACTATCATTCCTCTGTATACACCCGCTATCATTCCTCTATATACACCCGCTATCATTCCTCTATATACACACCCGCTATCATTCCTCTGTATACATCTGCTATCATATCTTTGTATACACCCACTATCATTCCTCTATATACACCCGCTATCATTCCTCTATCTACACCCGCTATCATTCCTCTATCTACACCCACTATCATTCCTCTATATACACCCACTATCTTTCCTCTGTATACACACACTATCATTCCTCTGTATACACCCACTATCATTCCTCTGTATACACCCACTATCATTCCTTTGTATACACCCACTATCATTCCTCTGTATACACCTTTATCATTCCTCTGTATACACCCGATATCATTCCTCTGTATACACCCACTATCATTCCTCTATATATACCCGCTATCATTCCTCTATATACACACCCGCTATCATTCCTCTATATACACACTGTCACGGAACGTCCCACACTCCGCTTGAGTGCTTCCGTCATATACCACTTCCTCCCAGTCTGTATACAGATATCAGATATTCCAACCTCTCTGAGCACAAAACAAGGCGACACTTGCTTGTTGCTAACATGAACTGTTTAATTTAGAATCAAAATTTCAAGACTTTATATGCCGTTGGAACCTCCTCTAACAATACAACTGTAACCTAATTAACCTAATTAACATGAGCTAATTAACTAATCCTTTATACAGCCCAGGTGACTGAGACATGACCTTTTGCCCAGACTGAGTTAATTATCACAGGACATTTTCTCACAATAGCAGCAGCTCCAATAGGAGTCGTCTCGTCTCCTACATTGTATAGAGGACAATGTCATCAGCTCATTGAATTAACATAAATACAGGTAGTTGGAGTGGATGACACCAGCATCTCCTCACAGGATGTGTCCCAACAGTATAATTCAGTCTTATCATTCTAATATGGCATATAAAGGGTTCCCGGAGTCTGTGTGTTTTGGGGGGACATGGAGCTGAATCCAAAGTAACACCAACCCCAGGGTCCCCAGGCATACAGCTCACAGAGAGCACCATTCCCCCAAATGCTAGGGCCCATAATCAAAAGGCAACAGGCTTGCATTTAGTCCTCTCCAACAGCCTCTGTCCTGGCTAGGTCTGTCACACACCCCCGCTAGCATTCCTCTGTATACACCCACTATCATTCCTCTGTATACACCCGCTATCATATCTTTGTATACACCCACTATCATTCCTCTGTATACACCCAGTATCATTCCTCTATATACACCCACTCTCATTCCTATGTATACACCCACTATCATTCCTCTATATACACCCGATATCATTCCTCTATATACCCCCGCTATCATTCCTCTGTATACACCCACTATCATCCCTCTGTATACACCCGATATCATTCCTCTGTATACACCTTCTATCATTCCTCTGTTTACACCCGCTATCATTCCTCTGTATACACCCGATATCATTCCTCTGTATACACCCGCTATCATTCCTCTGTATACACCCACTATCATTCCTCTATATACACCCGCTATCATTCCTCTATATACACCTGCTATCATTCCTCTATATACACCTGCTATCATTCCTCTGTATACACCCACTATCATTCCTCTGTATACACCCCCTATCATTCCTCTATATACACACCCACTATCATTCCTCTGTATACACCCACTATCATTCCTCTGTAAGTCTGTATACACCCACCATCATTCCTCTGTATACACCCTCTATCATTCCTCTGTATACACCCACTACTATTCCTCTATATACACCCGCTATCATTCCTCTGTATACACCCGCTATCATTCCTCTGTATACAACCGCTATCATTCCTCTGTATATACCAACTATCATTCCTCTATCTACACCCACTATTATTCCTCTGTATACACCCGCTATCTTTCCTCGATATACACCGACTATCATTCCTCTGTATACCCCCACTATCATTCCTCTGTATACAGCCACTATCTTTCCTCTGTATATACCCACTATCATTCCTTTATATACACCCACTATCATTTCTCTGTATACACTCACTATCATTCCTCTATATACACCCACTATCATTCCTCTGTATACACCCACCATCATTCCTCTGTATACACCTGCTATCATTCCTCTGTATACACCTGCTATCATTCCTCTGTATATACCTTCTATCATTCTTCTGTATACAGCCACTATCATTACTCTGTATACACCCACTATCATTCCTCTGTATACATCCGCTATCATTCCTCTGTATGCACCTGCTATCATTCCTCTGTATACACCCGCTATCATTCCTCTGTATACACCCGCTATCATTCCTCTCTATACACCCTCTATCATTCCTCTGTATACACCTTCTAGCATTCCTCTGTATACACCCACTATCATTCCTATGTATACACCCACTATCATTCCTCTATATACCCCCACTATCAATCCTCTATATACACCCATTATCATTCCTCTATATACCCCCGCTATCATTCCTTTGTATACACCCGATATCATTCCTCTCTATACACCCTCTATCATTCCTCTGTATACACCTTCTAGCATTCCTCTGTATACACCCACTATCATTCCTATGTATACACCCACTATCATTCCTCTATATACCCCCACTATCAATCCTCTATATACACCCATTAGCATTCCTCTATATACCCCTACTATCATTCCTTTGTATACACCCGATATCATTCCTCTGTATACACCTTCTATCATTCCTCTGTATACACCCACTATCATTCCTCTGTATACAGCCGCTATCATTCCTCTGTATACACCTGATATCATTCCTCTGTATACAGCCGCTATCATTCCTCTGTATACACCTGATATCATTCCTCTGTATACACCTTCTATCATTCCTCTGTATACACCCGCTATCATTCCTCTGTATACACCTTTATTTCATTCCTCTGTATACACCCTCTATCATTCCTCTGTATACACCCACTATCATTCCTCTATATACACCCGCTATCATTCCTCTGGGTACATCCGCTATCATTACTCTGTATACACCCGCTATCATTCCTCTGTATACACCTTCTATCATTCTTCTGTATACACCCACTATCATTCCTCTATATACACCCACTATTATTCCTCTGTATACACCCACTATCATTCCTCTGTATACACCCTCTATCATTCTTCTGTATACACCCCTATCATTCCTCTGTATACACCCGCTATCATTCCTCTGTATACACCCGCTATCATTCCTCTGTATACACCCGCTATCATTCCTCTGTATACACCCACTATCATTCCTCTATATACACCCACTATCATTCTTCTGTATACACCCACTATCATTCTTCTGTATACACCCCTATCATTCCTCTGTATACACCCGCTATCATTCCTCTGTATACACCCGCTATCATTCCTCTGTATACACCCGCTATCATTCCTTTGTATACACCCGATATCATTTCTCTGTATACACCTTCTATCATTCCTCTGTATACAGCCGCTATCATTCCTCTGTATACACCTGATATCATTCCTCTGTATACACCCTCTATCATTCCTCTGTATACACTCGCTATCATTCCTCTATATACACCCGCTATCATTCCTCTGGGTACATCCGCTATCATTCCTCTGTATACACCCGCTATCATTCCTCTGTATACACCTTCTATCATTCTTCTGTATACACCCACTATCATTCCTCTATATACACCCACTATTATTCCTCTGTATACACCCACTATCATTCCTCTGTATACACCCTCTATCATTCTTCTGTATACACCCCTATCATTCCTCTGTATACACCCGCTATCATTCCTCTGTATACAACCACTATCATTCCTCTGTATACACCCGCTATCATTCCTCTGTATACACCCCCTATCATTCCTCTGTATACACCCACTATCATTCCTCTGTATACACCCGCTATCATTCCTCTGTATACACCTGCTATCATTCCTCTGTATACACCCTCTATTCACACTTTGTGACTGATTTGCGCTCTTAGACTTCATGGTGATGTGAGAAAAACTTACAGGCTGAAACACTTGCTATAACCGTCTGACAGTAGTTCAATTCGGATGTGCAGTTGGTCGCTGTCATGCAGTCGCTGTTGCTGGTGGCAGAGACACACGTGTAACATTGCAGGGAATAGGCTGAAAGAGAACAACTTAAAGCATTACTCCACCTTTTAATAAAAGTGAGAAGTACACCGTCATTTGCACCAAAATAACAGCTACAACTTTACAATTACTATATTTCCTTGTCTTTGATTCGTTAATTTAATATCGCAACATGACATCACATTCCTCAGACAGGAAGTGAGGGAAAATCTCCAACACAAAAAAAAAAAGTTGCCATTTTGGAGAAGTCAACATAGAAGAACATCTGAAGGCTCCTTCATGACAATCTAAAGAAGTGGGAAATCCATGTACTATGGCATGTACAAGTCACATAGAATTAAAAAAAGTCTTCCCCGACCCGATCAAGCTTTCTTCTTTTGAGTCTCACCCCTCCCCCATCACTCCTCCTCCTTTTCTAACAAACATTTGTGCAAATATTTATATTTCATAATTTAGTTTGCTTTCACCATTCAATTTTGCAACAAATTGACTTTACCGATTGAAAACCACATACAGTGCCTTGAAAAAGTGTTCACACCCCTTGAAATTTTCCACATTTTGTCATGTTACAACCAAAACCATAAATTTATTTTACTTGGATTTTATGCGATAGACCAACACAAAGTGGCAAATAATTATGAAGTGAGAGGAAAATTATAAATGTTTTTTAATTTTTTTTTTTTTTTTTTACAAATATCTGAAAAGTGTGGTGTGCATTTGTATTCAGCCCCCTTTACTCTGATACCCTAACTAAAATCTATTGAAACCAATTGCCTTCAGAAGTCACCTGATTAGTAGGGATGAGCCGAACACCCCCCGGTTCGGTTCGCACCAGAACCCGCGAACGGACCGAAAGTTCGCACGAACGTTAGAACCCCATTGACGTCTATGGGACTCGAACGTTCGAAATCAAAAGTGCTCATTTTAAAGGCTAATTTGCATGGTATTGTCCTAAAAAGGGTTTGGGGACCCGGGTCCTACCCCAGGGGACATGTATCAATGCAAAAAAAACTTTTAAAAACGGCCGTTTTTTCGGGAGCAGTGATTTTAATGATGCTTAAAGTAAAAAAAAAAAAGTGAAATATTCCTTTAAATATCGTACCTGGGGGGTGTCTATAGTATGCCTGTAAAGTGACGCGTGTTTCCCATGTTTAGAACAGTCCCTGCACCAAATGTCATTTTTAAAGGAAAAAATCTCATTTAAAACTGCTTGCGGGTTTAATGTCATGTCGGGTCATGGCAATATGGATGAAAATCAGTGAGACAAACGGCATGGGTACCCCCCAGTCCATTACCAGTCCCTTTGGGTCTTGTATGGATATTAAGGGGAACCCCGCACCCAAATTAAAATAAGGAAAGGTGTGGGGCCACCAGGCCCTATATACTCTGAACAGCAGTATACAGGCGGTGCAAAACAAGACAGGGACTGTAGGTTTGTTGTTAAGTAGAATCTGTTTGTAATTTTGAACATTTTTAACGTGTTTAGCTCCAGCCAAAAAATCTTTTCTAAGCTTTTTGGAAAACATAGGGAAGGGTTATCACCCCTGTGACATTTGTTTTGCTGTCTTTCCTCCTCTTCAGAAGATTTCACCTCACTTTTTTGTCCCAATGAAAAATGTTTTTTGAAAATTTGGGTTTTTTTGTGGAACAAGGATTGGAAAGCATCAGTGGAAAGGAGAACTTGTTTTCCCATATTAACTCTTACAGGAGAGAATTTCCCTTCCTAGGGGTAGATTTCATCTCACTTCCTGTTGTCTCCTTCCGTTTGCAAGTAGGAGTCGTTTGTAAGTTAGATGTTTGAAAGTAGGGTCCTGCCCTATATACTCAGCAGAAATTTGGGCCTTAGGTGTTGCTGTGGCCACAACACTGTAAGCCCTCACAGGGCCCTGCTGTGAAATATTAGATCAAGAATTGTAATTACATGCCCCTGTTGAACAGGAGCTGAAAAATTAGGCCTTAGGCACTGGTGCTGGTGCCACAACACTGCAACCCCTCACAGACACTCTAGTTGGAACGCAGGAACGAGCCCTGCTGCAAATTATTGCTTCAAAAATTGTAATTACACGCCCCTGTTAGACAGGGGCAGAAAAATTGGGCCTTAGGCACTGGTGCTGGTGCCACAACACTGCAACCCCTCACAGACACTCTAGTTGGAACGCAGGAACGAGCCCTGCTGCAAAGTATTGCATCAAAAATTGTAATTACACGCCCCTGTTAGACAGGGGCAGAAAAATTGGGCCTTAGGCACTGGTGCTGGTGCCACAACACTGCAACAAGCTATCAGCGTGATGATTGAGGAGGAAGAGGATAATTACTCAGGGATAGTCACTCAGCATCAGCATAGGCAGTCTTTGAAGGGATCTGAGATTTCAAAAAAAATTATTCGGTTACATCAGCATCAGGTGCTTGGTAGCTGGTGGTGATCCAAGACTCATTCATTTTTATGAAGGTCAGCCGATCGACCGAGTCGGTGGACAGACGCACCCTGTGATCGGTTACCACGCCTCCAGCAGCACTGAATGTGCGTTCCGAAAGAACGCTGGATGCAGGACAGGCCAGTAGCTCAATTGCATACTGTGCAAGCTCTGGCCAGTGATCCATCCTCAAGACCCAGTAACCCAGAGGATTTTCGGTGGGAAAGGTGTCCAAGTCTGATCTTGCCCCTAGGTATTCCTGCACCATGTAAAACAGACGCTGGCGATGGTTGCTGGAACCGATCATACCTTGGGGCTGCGGACCAAAAAATTGTCTGAACGCATCGGTCAGACGGCCACCTTCTCCACCGCTCCTTCTTTGACTGACCGAAGCCTCAGCAACACGTTGTCCAGAAACAGGAGTTTGTAACCTCCCAGTCTCTGGGAACGCGTTGCACAGACCTTTCTGCAAGGCCTCCCGAAGATGTTTCATCCTCTGCTCCCTCTGCGATGGCAAGATAAGGTCCGCAACCTTACCCTTGTAACGTGGATCAAGGAGGGTTGCCAGCCAGTATTGGTCCTTCTCCTTGATACCACGAATACGAGGATCCTTACGCAGGCTTTGCAGGATCAGGGAGGCCATGCAGCGTAGGTTTGCTGAGGCATTCGGTCCGGAGTCCTCTGGGTCACTAAGAACGACATGGTCCGCAGCCACCTCCTCCCAGCCACGTACAAGTCCATGTGTTTCTTGGGACTGATCCCTTAAAGACTGCTGCTGATGCTGAGTGCCAGGCTCCACCTCCATACTGACACAATCTTCCTCCTCCTCCTCTTCCTCCTCGTCCTCTTCCTGTGTGATCGGCGGGCACGCAGGAACACTGTCTGGATAAAGGGGGCCTTGAGAGCTAAGGAAGTCCTCCTCTTCCTGCCTCTGTTCTGCCTCAAGTGCCCTGTCCATTATTCCACGCAGCGTGTGCTCCAACAGGTGGACAAGGGGGACAGTGTCACTGATGCATGCACTGTCACTGCTCACCATCCTCGTGGCCTCCTCGAATGGTGACAGGACAGTGCATGCATCCCTGATCATGGCCCACTGGCGTGGGGAAAAAAAACCAAGCTCCCCTGACCCTGTCCTGGTGCCATAGTCGCACAGGTACTCATTTATGGCCCTCTGCTGCGTGTGCAGCCGCTGCAGCATGGCCAACGTTGAGTTCCACCTGGTGGGCATGTCACAGATTAGGCGGTTCTTGGGCAGGTTAAACTCCTTTTGGAGGTCCGTCAGCCGAGCACTGGCATTATATGACCGGCGGAAATGCACACAGACTTTCCTGGCCTGCCTCAGGACATCCTGTAAGCCCGGGTACCTGCCCAAGAACCGCTGCACCACCAAGTTAAGGACGTGAGCCAAACAGGGCACATGGGTCATTTGTCCCTGTCGGAGGGCAGAGAGGAGGTTGGTGCCATTGTCGCAAACCACCATTCCTGCCTTAAGTTGGCGTGGCGTCAACCACCTCTGAACCTGCCCCTGCAGAGCTGACAGAACCTCTGCCCCAGTGTGGCTCCTGTCCCCCAAGCACACCAGCTCAAGCACCGCATGGCATCTTTTGGCCTGCGTACTTGCGTAGCCCCTTGAACGCCTACGGAGCACCGCTGGTTCCGAGGAAGAGGCCATGGAGGAAGAAGAAGAGGAGGGGGTGGAGGAGAGAGGTGTGTCACAATCAGCATTTTGGAGGCGTGGTGGCGGAACAACCTCCAACACTACTGCACCTTGTCCTGCATCCTTCCCAGCTGCCAGCAGAGTCACCCAATGCGCCGTGAAACTTAGGTAACGTCCCTGTCCATGCCTGCTGGACCATGAGTCAGCGATAATATGCACCTTACCGCTGACCGCCCTGTCCAGCGAGGCATGGACATTGCCTTCCACATGCCGGTAGAGAGCCGGAATCGCCTTCCGTGAGAAAAAGTGGCGTTTGGGTACCTGCCACTGAGGAACCGCACATTCCACAAACTCACGGAAGGGGGCAGAGTCTACCAACTGAAAAGGCAGCAGTTGAAGTGCTAGCAATTTTGCCAAGCTAGCATTCAACCGCTGGGCATGTGGATGGCTGGGAGCAAACTTCTTTCGGCGGTGCAGCAGCTGGGGCAGGGAAATTTGCCTGGTACAATCTGACGTCGGTGTACCAAAAGCAGATTGCCCACAAGTACTTGGCTGTGACACACCTAATTCTACACCTTCATTCCTCTCACTGCAGGTCTCAGAGAGGACTGAAGGTCTAGTGGGGTTGGAAATCTCAGCTGATGAGGAGCAAGGAGAGATCCTCTTTGTTCTTTGGTGTGGGTCTTTTAGATACGCTTGCCAACGAACTGCATGGCAGGTCAACATATGTCTGGTCAAGCATGTGGTACCCAAGCGGGAGATATTTTGGCCACGCGAGATACGCTTGAGACATATGTTGCAAATAGCAGCGGTGCGATCTGATGCACTCGTCTCAAAAAAGGCCCACACCAAAGAACTTTTTGAATAACGCGCAGAGACTGCAGCGCCCTGCACATGTGGAGCTTTGGGGTGTGATGCAGTCAATGTGCTGCCCTTAGGCTGGCCCCTGGAGGGCATCCTGCCTCGTTGGTGATGTGCTGCCGCCTCCTCCTCCTCCTCCTCCTCCTCCTCCTCCTCCTCCTCCTCTCTCCTATCAGGCACCCACGTTGAGTCAGTGACCTCATCATCCCCTCCCTCCTCATCACTGGAGCAAACCTGGCAGTATGCTGCAGCAGGGGGAGCATGACTGCCAGATTGCTGTCCTTCTTGGGCACCCCCTCTGTCCGCGCTCATGTTACTGCCTTCATCGAGCTCAGTATCGTCATCAGAGCCTTCCAAACGCTGGGCATCCTCCTGGAGCATGTACCCAACACTGTGGTCAAACAGTTCGAGGGAATCCTCATGAGGACATGGTGGAGCTAGGGAAGGAGTCACTGATGACATTGAGCTGAGGGAAGAGGCCGCTGCTTTGCCAGACAAAGCACCCTGGGCATGGGTGAGAGAGGATGAGGAGGATGAGGACGGCTTGGTCATCCACTCGACCAAGTCTTCCGCATGTTGCGGCTCAACATGGCCAGCTGCCGAAAAAAAGGCCAAGCGTGTCCCATGGCCACGTGCTGATGAGGATGCACCGTCTCCACGACCAGCACTAGACACAGAGCCTGCTTGCCCTCTCTTATTGGCTTGTGACTGTCTGCCTCTCCTTCTTGGCCTTCCAGACATACTAATGGCCTGTAGCTGCACTAAGCTGGGATAGAACACCTGTAATTTTCTTCAAGTAGCTTTATATACTGTAACCAGACAAGCCTGCCTGTCAGTAGGAAGATAAGAGGAACGGATCTAGCTGAACACTGTGAGCAGGACGCACTGTACTAAATGTAAATAGTCTAGCTGCCTGACCGTGGTACTAATAGGATCAAATAGAACACCTGTAATTTTCTTCAGGTAGCTTTATATACTGTAACCAGACAAGCCTGCCTATCAGTAGGAAGATAACAGGAACGGATCTAGCTGTACACTGTGAGCAGGACGCACTGTACTAAATGTAAATAGTCTAGCTGCCTGACCGTGGTACTAATAGGATCAAATAGAACACCTGTAATTTTCTTCAGGTAGCTTTATATACTGTAACCAGACAAGCCTGCCTGTCAGTAGGAAGATAACAGGAACGGATCTAGCTGTACACTGTGAGCAGGACGCACTGTACTAAATGTAAATAGTCTAGCTGCCTGACCGTGGTACTAATAGGATCAAATAGAACACCTGTAATTTTCTTCAGGTAGCTTTATATACTGTAACCAGACAAGCCTGCCTGTCAGTAGGAAGATAACAGGAACGGATCTAGCTGTACACTGTGAGCAGGACGCACTGTACTAAATGTAAATAGTCTAGCTGCCTGACCGTGGTACTAATAGGATCAAATAGAACACCTGTAATTTTCTTCAGGTAGCTTTATATACTGTAACCAGACAAGCCTGCCTGTCAGTAGGAAGATAACAGGAACGGATCTAGCTGAACACTGTGAGCAGGACGCACTGTACTAAATGTAAATAGTCTAGCTGCCTGACCGTGGTACTAATAGGATCAAATAGAACACCTGTAATTTTCTTCAGGTAGCTTTATATACTGTAACCAGACAAGCCTGCCGGTCAGTAGGAATTTAACAGGAACGGATCTAGCTGAACACTGTGAGCAGGACGCACTGCATTAAATGTAAATAGTCTAGATAGAAGATAACAGGAACGGATCTAGCTAAACTGAATACAGTGTATATATATATATGCAACACCTGGGATGCATATATATACACAATACACTGTAAGTGCAGCTAACTGACTGACTGTTCTGCCTAATCTATCTAACTCAAATCAAATGACACTGTCTCTCTCTCTCTCTATCTCTCAGCACACCGGAACACACACTACACAGGGCCGCCGTGCAGGCGGCCTTATATAGTGTGGGGTGTGTACTAAATCCCCTGAGCCATAATTGGCCAAAGCCACCCTGGCTTTGGCCAATTACAGCTCTCTCTACTGACAGCGCTGTGATTGGCCAAGCATGCGGGTCATAGTGCATGCTTGGCCAATCATCAGCCAGCAATGCACTGCGATGCCGCAGTGAATTATGGGCCGTGACGCGCCACACGAATTTAGCGCGAACGGCCCATAACGTTCGCAATTCGGCGAACGATCGAACAGCCGATGTTCGAGTCGAACATGGGTTCGACTCGAACACGAAGCTCATCCCTACTGATTAGTAAAAAGAGTCCACCTGTGTGTAATTTAATCTCAGTATAAATACAGCTACTCTGTGAAGCTCTCAGAGGTTTGTTAGAGAACCTTAGTGAACAAACAGCATCATGAAGGCCAAGAAACACACCAGACAGGTCAGGGATAAAGTTGTGGAGAAGTATAAAGCAGGGTTAGGTTATAAAAAAATATCCCAAGCTTTGAACATCTCACGGAGCACTGTTGAATCCATCATCAGAAAATGGAAAGAGTATGGAACAACTGCAAACCTACCAAGACATGGCCGTCCACCTAATCTGACAGGCCGGGCAAGGAGAACATTCATCAGAGAAGAGCCAAGAGGTCCATGGTAAGTCTGGAGGAGCTGCAGAGATCCACAGCTCAGGTGGGAGAATCTGTCCACAGGACAACTATTAGTTGTGTTCTCCACAAATCTGCCCTTTATGGAAGAGTGACAAGAAGAAAGACATTATTGAAAGAAAGTCATAAGAAGTCCTGTTTGTAGTTAGCGAGAAGCCATGTGGGGGACACAGCAAACATGTGGAAGAAGGTGCTCTGGTCAGATGAGACCAAATTTGAACTTATTGACCTAAAAGCAAAACGCTATGTGTGGCGGAAAACTAACACTGCACATCACCCTGAACACACCATCCCCACCGTGAAACATGGTGGTGGCAGCAACATGTGGTGGGGATGCTTTTCTTCAGCAGGGACAGGGAAGATGGTCAGAGTTGATGGGAGGATGGATGGAGCCAAATACAGGACAATCTTAGGAGAAAACCTGTTAGAGTCTGCAAAAAACAGAGAGAAGCACACCGCTCCAGGCAAACTCAGGTGCACGATGGATCACAGGTGCAGACCTCGGCTCACCACCATGGAAGACAAACAAGACAAGGAATTGGTCGCACACTGGAACTCCAAATTATCTCGATGTCATCTTTATTGTCAAAAAAGAGTCAGACAGATACAGACAATGGTAGACGTTTCACAAGCGATAGCTTGCTTGTTCACCTTCCAGCAGGACAACGACCCTAAACATACAGCCAGAGCTACAATGGAATGGTTTAGATCAAAGCATAGTCATGTGTTAGAATGGCCCAGTCAAAGTCCAGACTGTCACGGAACGTCCCACACTCCGCTTGAGTGCTTCCGTCATATACCACTTCCTCCCAGTCTGTATACCGATATCAGATATTCCAACCTCTCTGAGCACAAAACAAGGCGACACTTGCTTGTTGCTAACATGGACTGACTTTATTCAGAACCAGAATACAGTCTTATATACAGGAGAAGATTACTCTAACAATACAAACGTAACCTAATTAACCTAATTAACATGAGATAATTAACTAATCCTTTATACAGCCTAGGTGACTGAGACATGACCTATTGCCCAGACTGAGTTAATTATCACAGGACATTTTCTCACAATAGCAGCAGCTCCAATAGGAGTCGTCCCGTCTCCTACATTGTATAGAGGACAATGTCATCAGCTCATTGAATTAACATAAACACAGGTAGTTGGAGTTGATGACACCAGCATCTCCTCACAGGATGTGTCCCAACAGTATAATTCAGTCTTATCATTCTAATATGGCATATAAAGGGTTCCCAGAGTCTGTGTGTTTTGGGGAGACATGGAGCTAAATCCAAAGTAACACCAACCCCAGGGTCCCCAGGCATACAGCTCACAGAGAGCACCATTCCCCCAAATGCTAGGGCCCATAATCGGTGGGCAAGAGGCTTGCGTTCAGTCCCCTCCAATAGCCTCTGTCCTGGGTGAGTCTGTCACATTTCTCCCCATCAAAGGTTGACTAACAAGGTCCCAGACCTCCACCTGGTCTGGACATGCGTTAGTCAGGCAGAGTGAACTCACATAGTCTTCCCGCATGATCTCCTTTCTTGGCTGCAAGGAATAGTTGACCTCAGTAGGTGTGGGGCAGAGGTCATTTACTCTCTGTCTGGCTGCCAGGGCTTCAGCTGGATTGTTTTTAGCATTCCTTGGCACGGTCTGCTGGTGGGCAGAGGGGCCGAACACCCCAGATTCCTGAAGCTGTAGAGAGACACTAGGTGCTAGGCAGAGGCCAGCGGTGCTCTGCCCTGTTGCCAGCGATTCAGCTGGGAGTAGCAGCTCCACTACATCAGCTTGTCATCGGAGAGAGGGGCCAACTGCCCCGGCTCCCTGGAACTCCACAGTTGTTGCCGGTGCTGGGCAGAGGTTGGTAGCACTCTGCTCTGTTGCCAGCACTTCTGCTGGGGACTCCGCATCCTCCGCTCCAGCTAACCATTGGGGCAGGAGGCTGGCTTCCTCCACTCCCAAACTGTGTAGTTGCCATTGGAAAAGGGAGCCGTCTGCTTCCTTTTCCATTCCCTCATCTGGCTGCTGGGATGACATGTCGATGGTACTGTCTCCCAGGTGCACTGATCTTTGCTGGGGAGGAAAGTCCGCTTCCTCCACCCTGGCCAACTGTTGGGGAGGGACAACACACACCTCCTCTCCCTTCTCCCCCTGTATCTGCTGCTGGTAAGTTGTCACGGAACGTCCCACACTCCGCTTGAGTGCTTCCATCATATACCACTTCCTCCCAGTCTGTATACAGATATCCCAACCTCTCTGAGCACAAACAAGGCGACACTTGCTTGTTGCTACCAAGAACTCACTTTTATTTAGAATCAAAATTACAAGACTTTATATGCCGTTGGAACCTCCTCTAACAATACAACTGTAACTTAATTAACATGAGCTAATTATCTAATCCTTTATACAGCCTAGGTGACTGAGACTTGACCTTTCGCCCAGACTTGTGGTCACCGAGCTTCACACAGTTATATCAACACAATAGCAGTCGTCCCGTCTCCTACATTGTATAGAGGACAATGTCATTAGCTCATTCAATTAACATAAACACAGGTAGTTGGAATTGATGACACCAGCATCTCCTCACAGGATGTGTCCCAACAGAATGAATCAGTCTTATCAGCAGGGGGCTGCTGGAGGAATCCCCCCTCCCTCTTCAGGGACACAAATCTACAGTAAGGAGTCCCCATACAATATATACATATATACACGACTGAGTCCGATTAGTACAGTTCAGCCTGGATTTCTCATTCACCTCACAAAGAGTATTGTTCCATTGAAAATCCAGGGCCCATAATCAAAAGGCAACAGGCTTGCATACAGTCCTCTCCAACAGCTTCTGTTCTGGCTAGGTCTGTCACATTTCTCCCCTTTCGGCAGGAGACTAACATAGGAGGAGACCCCAGACGGGTTGACTCCGAAGTTAGTCCATAGTTCCAGTCCTCTACTGCCTGTACCCACACAGTACCCCAAACAAATTATTCCAAACAGAGTATTACTCACCCAGCCTTCCTCTGCCTCTCTCAGAGAACATATCCGCCGCTGGCGAGAGGCCCGGACTGGCCCTTCTCCCTGGAATCCTTTCTGCCGCTGGAGAGAAGACAGGGGGACTGGGCTCACTCCATCCTGCTGTTGGGGATCTGGGCCGACTGCCCAGCATCCCTGGGGTATACAGGTGGGGACTGAAGCCCCATCAACCGACACCAGATCAAGCTGCAGTTGTGAGGTGATGACTGCATTCTCTCCTTGGATCCTGATCTACAGCTCACGATAGACTGCCACCTCCTCACCTTGGGCCTCCACAATTGCTGCAGGTGTGGGGCAGAGATCTTGGACCCTCTGTCCGGTTGCCAGCACTTCTGCTGGGGGTTTGCCAGGTGGTTCCTCCTCTACAGAAACGTCTATTAAATCCCCAGTCTCTGGAAGTGGTAAAAGTGTGAGACAGAGGTCTTGGACCCTCTGTTCAGTTACCAGATCTTCAGCTGGAGAAGTTTGTTTTAACTCCATAGATGCTGCTGGCAGAAAATCACATGTCCCTTGTCAGTGTTGTGGGAGAAAGGCCGACTACCTCTTCTCTCAAGAAGGCCGAAGCCACTGTTGGTGCTGGGCAGAACACAGTGAACTTTGGCCCTGATAGCAGCTCTTCTGCTGGAGGCTCATCAGGTTGTTCTTCCTCAGCAGAAAAGTCTATCAAGTCCCATGTCTCTGCAACTGATGTCTGGGGATAGAGGTTCACCATCTCCTGTCCATGGAACCCAGAAGATGCTATCATTTCTGGGCAGAGGTTAGCAGAGCTCTGCCCTGTTGTCAGCACTTCAGGTTTGGGGACGGCAATCTCCGGATTTTCCACTGCCGATTCTCTGGCATGCTGCTGAACTTGTTCTAGCAGTTTCCTGTATGCCCTTTCCAGATGCTGTTCCTTCCTTAGCAAATGGTCCAGATCAGGTTTGAGCTCTGAGACCCCTGCAAGACCGAGCATAGACTCTCAATATTCTCTCAGGTCCTCAAGGTCAGGTTCCCCTTCATCGCCAAACATAAAAAGATCTGTAAGGTTCTCCCACAGCAATCCAGGGCCGCCAAAGTCATATCCCTCTGGAGAGCATTCTGTCGTCTCCCCTAAATATCCCTGCTCTGCGTGCCATTGCAGAGCCCGATAACGATTGTCCAGCTCTATCTCCTGCTGGACCAACCTGTCCAACTCAGTCACCCATTGCTCCTGGGGCTGCTCTCCCAGGAATGCCATCCGCAATGCCCGTTGGTCACTGGCCCGTTGCTCTTGGGTTGGAAAGCACTTGCCCTGTTTTATACCAGCGAGACGGAGGGCTGCAATCCAGAGCTCCACCCGAATTTGCTGCCTAAGCTCCAGGTATTCATCCTCAGACACAGTCCTGGTGTATGTTGAAAGGATGATTCGCAGCAGCCCCGGGAATTCTGATGCCAGGTCCATATCTCCGCTGGGGTGACTGAAGTCTGCTATCTTGATCTTGGATCCAGGTGGAGGTTTAAATTTCCCAGACTGCAGGAAGCTTTCCCACTGCTTGCCACCAATGTCACGGAACGTCCCACACTCCGCTTGAGTGCTTCCGTCATATACCACTTCCTCCCAGTCTGTATACAGATATCCCAACCTCTCTGAGCACAAACAAGGCGACACTTGCTTGTTGCTACCAAGAACTCACTTTTATTTAGAATCAAAATTACAAGACTTTATATGCCGTTGGAACCTCCTCTAACAATACAACTGTAACTTAATTAACATGAGCTAATTATCTAATCCTTTATACAGCCTAGGTGACTGAGACTTGACCTTTCGCCCAGACTTGTGGTCACCGAGCTTCACACAGTTATATCAACACAATAGCAGTCGTCCCGTCTCCTACATTGTATAGAGGACAATGTCATTAGCTCATTCAATTAACATAAACACAGGTAGTTGGAATTGATGACACCAGCATCTCCTCACAAGATGTGTCCCAACAGAATGAATCAGTCTTATCAGCAGGGGACTGCTGGAGGAATCCCCCCTCCCTCTTCAGGGACACAAATCTACAGTAAGGAGTCCCCATACAATATATACATATATACACGACTGAGTCCGATTAGTACAGTTCAGCCTGGATTTCTCATTCACCTCACAAAGAGTATTGTTCCATTGAAAATCCAGGGCCCATAATCAAAAGGCAACAGGCTTGCATACAGTCCTCTCCAACAGCCTCTGTTCTGGCTACGTCTGTCACATAAGTGATTGCCACCTTCTCACCCTGAGCCTCCGAAACTGCCACAGGTGTGGGGCAGAGGTCTTTGACCCTTTGTCCGGTTGCTAGCACTTCTGCTGGGGGTTTGCTAGGTGGTTCCTCCTCTACAGAAACCTCTATTAAATCCCCAGTCTCTGGAATTGATAAAAGTGTGGAACAGAGGTCTTGGACCCTCTGTTCAGATACCAGATCTTCAGCTGGAGATGTTTGTTTTAACTCCATAGATGCTGCTGGCAGAAAATCACATGTCCCTGTCAGTGTTGTGGGAGAAAGGCCGACTACCTCTTCTCTCAAGAAGGCCAAAGCCACTGTTGGTGCTGGGCAGAACACAGTGAACTTTGGCCCTGATAGCAGCTGTCAGGAAGGGCATGCCAGCACCCAAGATGGCTGCCGAAGAAGACGACCTGTTACCTCTGCCTGTCAGGAAGGGCATTCCAGCACCCAAGATGGCTGCCGAAGAAGATGACCTGTTACCTCTGCCCCTGTCAGAATTCCATTGGTGCACACACACCCTGTGACAGCTTTTTGACACCCAAACAGGCTACTTAAACTCAGTCAGTTTCCAGACTCAGTGCTGTCTGCTCTACAGCGTTCCCTGTGTATCCTGCAATTACCTACCTGACTTCCGTTCCTGTTGTGACCCGGCTTGCTTCCTGACGTTCCTGTTTCCTGCCTGCATCCGACCCCGGCTTGTCCTCTACTCTGCATCTGCCTGCTCCTTCTGCCACTTCGCTGCCAGTCTGCTGACGACCCGGCCTGTAATCTGATTCCGCTTCCGCTTCAGCCTCTGTTCCTGACGTGCCCGTTTGTGTATGACCCGGCCTGCCTGTACCTGCCTTCTCTTCAGCCTCGAGGGTGCCACCATCCCTTCTGCTGCACCTGCACTTCTGCCTGTGGGGACCGGTTGTCTACTCACTCCAGCTACCTGCCTACCACTGCTCTGGGATTCCTACAGACACCTCTACAGCCCGGCCGAGTGCTCCGATCCAGCTCCAGGTTCAGTGATCCCACCAGGCACTCGTGTGACTCTGCATCTTGGTGCTTCCTGTCAGCTCTATCAGGGGCTCCAAGTCAGAGTTGTAAGAGAGGCAGTCCTCTGCATATCATGCTCCATCACCAGGTACGTGACAGTAGCAGACAGCCATGTCTGAGCCTGTGCAAGGACCCTCTCCTATGGAGGAACTCTACCAACACCTAGCTGGATTAACACACGCTGTAAAGGACTTACAACAGGGTTATACCCAGCTGGAAGGCCAAATACAGACCTTGTCTGCCTCTGCTGCTCAAGCACCTTCCACTTCTGGGATGCCAGCAGCTCCTGCAGTCGTTATGCTACCACCTGAACCCAGAGTCCCAACTCCTGAAAAGTTCCACGGAGAACGCAACGAGTTCAGAGCCTTCCGCAACGCATGCAAACTCTATTTTTCGCTACAACCACGAACCTTCTCCCTGGAAGCCACCAAGGTTGGGTTTGTCATTTCCTTGCTTCAGGGGGAACCACAGGCCTGGGCTCACCGACTCCTTGAACAAAAGGCCACATCTCTGACGGACTTAGCCTCCTTTTTTGGAGCCATGGCTCAGTTATATGAAGACCCCCAGCAAGCCTCTACTGCGGAAGCCGCCCTTCACGCGGTTCAGCAGGGTCACAGGGCCGTGGAGGACTATGTTTCAGAATTCAGGCGCTGGAGTTCCGACACTAACTGGAACGATGCTGCCCTGCGTTACCAGTTCCGCATGGGCCTTTCTGATAATCTCAAGGACGAGCTAGCACGAACAGGTGTCCCCTCCACCTTGGAGACACTTATAAATTTGTCAATCCAGATTGACCGTCGCTTAAGGGAACGTAGGTCGGAACGAGCCACTGACCAGTCCCGTCCAGTATGGATGCTTCCACGAGTGTCTGGTTCTTTCAGTCCCGCTTCACCTGCTCCTGCCGCATCCACTTCAGACGCACCTGAACCCATGAAGCTTGATCTCCTCCGTCCTTCTCTGACTACAGAAGAACGCCAGCACAGACGCCAGCTAAATCTTTGCCTGTACTGTGAAGGATCAGGACATTATGTGAGGTCTTGTCCGGTCAAGATCCGCAAGTGCCTCTCAGTTACATCCGCTTCTCCTCCATCTCTACCCAATCACTCTGCTCACCTTGCTCTTCCCATTTTGTTACAGCTCCCAGGAGGAACTATCCAGACCCCCGCTATAATTGACTCTGGAGCTTGCAGCTGTTTCATAGATTTAGCTTTTGCTGCCAAACATCAAATTCCTCTACTACCCAAGGCTCAGAGACTTTCTGTACATCTGGCAGACGGATCCACCATTAAATCTGGATTGGTTACTCATGAAACCATCCCATTATCTACCACCATTGCCGAGAACCATCAAGAGCTTCTACGCCTAGATGCAATCGCTTCCCCTCTGTTCCCAATCATTCTGGGTATGCCTTGGTTAAAAGCTCATAACCCTTACATTAACTGGGTTACAGAAGAAATCAAGTTTCTTTCCCCCTATTGCCTTCAGCATTGTTGGCAAGAGAATCATCAGGACCAATCTCCCCTGCTGTGCATCGATTTGGAGTCCGAAGCCCGCCAAGTCGTTCCAGTAGCATATCATGACTTTCTGGATGTTTTCAGCAAAAAAGGGGCAGAAACGCTTCCTCCTCATAGGGCTTATGACTGTCCAATTGAGCTCCTTCCTGGGGTTGAAATTCCTTTTGGCAGGATCTTTCCTCTATCTGAATCTGAACTTGTTGCTTTGAAAGACTACATTGATGACAACCTTAAAAAGGGGTTTATTCGCCCCTCCACATCTCCTGCCGGTGCGGGGATCTTCTTTGTAGAAAAAAAGGACCACTCATTACGGCCCTGTGTGGACTACCGTGAACTTAATAAGGTCACTGTAAAAAAACGTTACCCTCTTCCACTTGTGCCTGAATTATTCCAGCGACTCGGTACGGCCACCATTTTCACAAAATTGGATCTTCGGGGTGCTTATAATCTGGTTCGCATACGAGAGGGGGATGAATGGAAGACGGCGTTCCGCACACGGTTTGGGCATTTTGAATACCTTGTGATGCCCTTTGGACTTTGCAATGCCCCAGCTACCTTTCAGCACTTCATCAACAATGTCTTCCGAGATTTCCTGGATCTATTTGTTGTTGTTTATCTTGATGATATACTAATCTTCTCTCCCTCTCTAGATCACCACCGTAGTCACGTCAAGAATGTATTGAGTCGCCTACGACAACACGGACTTTATGCAAAACCAGAGAAATGTGTATTTGAACGCCAAAGCATCCAATTCTTGGGTTTAATCATTTCCACCGAAGGCATCCAGATGGATCCCCAGAAGGTTACAGCCATCCTGGATTGGCCTGCTCCCAGTGATAAGAAGGGTGTCCAACGTTTCGTGGGGTTTGCAAATTTTTATCGAAAATTCATCAGAAATTTTTCTGCAATCATATCCCCCATTACAAGTTTAACCAAACAAGGTACAAGATTCTCTTGGTCTCTGGAAGCTCAGAAAGGTTTTGACACCCTAAAAAGACTTTTTACATCTGCATCTGTCCTGAAACACCCTGACCCAGCCTTGCCCTACGTCTTGGAAGTAGACGCCTCAGAAACAGCGGTAGGAGCAATATTGTCTCAGAGGTGGGGAGCTAAGGCTCTACTGCATCCAGTTGCTTTTTTTTCCCGCAAGCTGTCAAATGCCGAAAGGAACTACGACGTCGGGGACCGTGAACTTTTGGCCATCAAAGCCGCCCTGGAGGAATGGAGGTACCTTCTAGAGGGGGCCGCACACCCAATCTTGATCTATACCGATCATAAGAACCTTGAGTATTTAAGAACAGCAAAAAGATTGAAACCCCGACAAGCCAGGTGGGCACTATTCTTTTCTAGGTTCACTTTTCACTTAACATTCAGGCCTGGATCCAAGAATGCAAAACCCGATGCATTATCACGCATGTTCAGCAAACCTGAAGAAATCTCATCTCCGGATACCATTCTATCCCCTGGGAACTTCCTGTTACTTCAAGGAGAGTTAATAAAACAAATTAAACAAACTCTAGTAAGGAACCCTACACCAGCCGGGGTCTCTCTACTGGCAAAGGATGGGCTACTTTGGCATGAAGACAAGGTCTTTGTGCCGGAAGACCTCCGAATGGCCATCCTGGTGCGATGCCATGATCATGTGCTGGCAGGTCATTTTGGCATTGGCAAGACAACTGAATTAGTACAACGGACATTTTGGTGGCCTGGGGTGGAAAAAGATTGTAGGAAATATGTGGAATCTTGCACCACTTGCATCCGCAATAAAACCAGCAGATCCAGAGCCTGGGGTCTGCTAAAACCCTTACCTGTCCCCAGTAGACCTTGGAAGATGATCTCAATAGATTTTATTGTAGAACTTCCCCCATCTGAGGGCCACAACACCATTTTTGTAGTTGTCGATAGACTATCTAAGATGGCACACTTCCTGCCCATGAAGGGTACACCATCTGCTCGAGAAACAGCTCAAACCTTTGTCAAGGAGATCGTAAGGCTTCACGGGATTCCGGCCAATATTGTGTCCGACCGTGGGGTGCAGTTTACATCCAGATTCTGGAGAGCCTTATGTGATGCACTCGGGATTGAACTTTCATTTTCTTCTGCATATCACCCACAAACGAATGGGCAGACAGAGAGGACTAATCAAACCCTCGAACAGTACCTGAGATGTTTCTCCTCATTTTCTCAAGACGATTGGGCTTCTCTGCTTCCCCTGGCCGAGTTTTCTTATAACAATTCAGTACACTCTGCTACAAAGCAATCTCCATTTTTTGCAAACTATGGTTTCCACCCTTCTTTTTTGTCTAATACAATTCCAGATTCCTCTGTACCAGCTGTTTCCGAAACTATAAATTTCTTCAACGCCAATAACAAACTGCTACAGGAAACAATGGCCAAGACACAGGCATACAATAAGGAAGTTTTTGACAGAAAAAGAAGGGGAGAATTGATCTTGGACCCTGGTGACCAAGTGTGGCTAGCAACTACTAATTTGAAACTGGCCTGTCCCTCGAAGAAACTGGGCCCTAAATTTATAGGACCATTTCCAGTGAAGAGACGGATCAATGAGGTTGCATATGAATTAGAGTTGCCTGAGTCATTTAGAATCCACGTTGTGTTCCACATAACCTTGTTGAAACCTGCCATTCCTGACCTATTCCCAGGACGAAGTTCCGGCCCGCCTGAACCTTTAATTATTGACGGGGAGGAAGAGTTTGAGGTGGAAACAATCTTAGACTGCAGGAAGAGAAGAAATCAGATCCAGTTCCTGATAAAATGGAAAGGGTATGGGCCAGAGGACAACTCCTGGGAACCTGAAGGTAATATCCATGCCCAAAATTTGGTTCAAGCTTTTAAGAACTCCCATCCTGACAAGTGGGCCAAGTAGGGCATCCGGAGGCTGCCCTTTGGGGGGGGGCAGTGTCAGGAAGGGCATGCCAGCACCCAAGATGGCTGCCGAAGAAGACGACCTGTTACCTCTGCCTGTCAGGAAGGGCATGCCAGCACCCAAGATGGCTGCCGAAGAAGATGACCTGTTACCTCTGCCCCTGTCAGAATTCCATTGGTGCACACACACCCTGTGACAGCTTTTTGACACCCAAACAGACTACTTAAACTCAGTCAGTTTCCAGACTCAGTGCTGTCTGCTCTACAGCGTTCCCTGTGTATCCTGCAATTACCTACCTGACTTCCGTTCCTGTTGTGACCCGGCTTGCTTCCTGACGTTCCTGTTTCCTGCCTGCATCCGACCCCGGCTTGTACTCTACTCTGCATCTGCCTGCTCCTTCTGCCACTTCGCTGCCAGTCTGCTGACGACCCGGCCTGTAATCTGATTCCGCTTCCGCTTCAGCCTCTGTTCCTGACGTGCCCGTTTGTGTATGACCCGGCCTGCCTGTACCTGCCTTCTCTTCAGCCTCGAGGGTGCCACCATCCCTTCTGCTGCACCTGCACTTCTGCCTGTGGGGACCGGTTGTCTACTCACTCCAGCTACCTGCCTACCACTGCTCTGGGATTCCTACAGACACCTCTACAGCCCGGCCGAGTGCTCCGATCCAGCTCCAGGTTCAGTGATCCCGCCAGGCACTCGTGCGACTCTGCATCTTGGTGCTTCCTGTCAGCTCTATCAGGGGCTCCAAGTCAAAGTTGTAAGAGAGGCCGTCCTCTGCATATCAGGCTCCATCACCAGGTACGTGACAGCAGCTCTTCTGCTGGAGGCTCATCAGGATGTTCTTCCTCAGCAGAAAAGTCTATCAAATCCCATGTCTCTGCAACTGATGTCTGGGGATAGAGGTTCACCATCTCCTGTCCATGGAACCCAGAAGATGCTATCATTTCTGGGCAGAGGTTAGCAGAGCTCTGCCCTGTTGTCAGCACTTCAGGTTTGGGGGCGGCAATCTCCGGATTTTTCACTGCCGATTCTCTGGCATGCTGCTGGACGTGTTCTAGCAGTTTCCTGTATGCCCTTTCCAGATGCTGTTCCTTCCTTAGCAAATGGTCCAGATCAGGTTTGAGCTCTGAGACCCCTGCAAGACCGAGCATAGCCTCTCTATATTCTCGCAGGTCCTCAAGGTCAGGTTCCCCTTCATCGCCAAACATAAAATGATCTGTAAGGCTCTCCCACAGCAATCCAGGGCCTCCAAAGTCATATCCCTCCGGAGAGCATTCTGTTGTCTCCCCTAAATATCCCTGCTCTGCGTGCCATTGCAGAGCCCGATAACGATTGTCCAGCTCTATCTCCTGCTGGACCAGCCTGTCCAACTCAGTCACCCATTGCTCCTGGGGCCGCTCTCCCAGGAATGCCACCCGCAATGCCCCTTGGTCACTGGCCCGTTGCTCTTGGGTTGGAAAGCACTTGCCCTGTTTTATACCAGCGAGCTGGAGGGCTCCAATCCAGAGCTCCACCGAATCTGCTGCCTGAGCTCCAGGTATTCATCCTCAGACACAGTCCTGGTGTATGTTGAAAGCATGACCCGCAGCAGCCCCGGGAACTCTGATGCCAGGTCCATATCTCCGCTGGGGTGACTGAAGTCTGCTATGCTGATCTTGGATCCAGTTGGGGGTTTGGATGTCCCAGACTGCAGGAAGCTTTCCCGCTGCTTGCCACCAATGTCACGGAACGTCCCACACTCCGCTTGAGTGCTTCCGTCATATACCACTTCCTCCCAGTCTTTATACAGATATCAGGTATTCAAACCTCTCTGAGCACAAAACAAGGTGACACTTGCTTGTTGCTAACATGAACTGACTTTATTCAGAACCAGAATACAGTCTTATATACAGGAGAAGATTACTCTAACAATACAAACATAACCTAATTAACCTAATTAACATGAGATAATTAACTAATCCTTTATACAGCCTAGGTGACTGAGACATGACCTATTGCCCAGACTGAGTTAATTATCACAGGACATTTTCTCACAATAGCAGCAGCTCCAATAGGAATCGTCTTGTCTCCTACATTGTATAGAGGACAATGTCATCAGCTCATTCAATTAACATAAACACAGGTAGTTGGAGTTGATGACACCAGCATCTCCTCACAGGATGTGTCCCAACAGTATAATTCAGTCTTATCATTCTAATATGGCATATAAAGGGTTCCCAGAGTCTGTGTGTTTTGGGGGGACATGGAGCTGAATCCAAAGTAACACCAACCCCAGGGTCCCCAGTCATACAGCTCACAGAGAGCACCATCCCCCCAAATGCTAGGGCCCATAATCGGTGGGCAAGAGGCTTGCATTCAGTCCCCTCCAATAGCCTCTGTCCTGGGTGAGTCTGTCACATCCAGACGTATATCCAATTAAGAAACTGTGGCAAGACTTGAAAATTGCTGTTCACAGGCACTCTCCATCCAATCTGACAGAGCTTGAGATATTTTGCAAAGAAAAATTAGCAAAAATGTCCCTCTCTAGTGCAAAGCTGGTAGAGACATCCCCAAAAAGACTTGCAGCTGTAATTGCAGAGAAAGGGGGTTCTACAAAGTTTTGACTCGGGGGGGGGGGTGAATACAAATGTCCCCCCACACTTTTCACATTTATTTGTATCATTTATCATTTTCCTTCCACTTCACAATTATGTGCCACTTTGTGTTGGTCTATCACATAAAATCCCAATAAAATACATTTAGTTTTTTTTCAAGGCACTGTGGATAAGAAATGTGATAGACTCACCCTGACAGAGGCTTTTGGAGGAGACTGAATGCTAACCTCTTGCCTACCGATTATGGGCCCTGGCATTTGAGGGAGCTACAAGCATTTAGGAAGATATTCTGTTATGTAATGCAAAAGGACATTATTAAGGAAGACAAATACAAGCCGCCATGGAAGAGGAATTCGGAAGGAGGTTGCGAGAGATGCAGATACAGAACAGAGGACCAGTATCAGAGCAGGTACTGTTGGGATGGTATGATTCTATCTGCTGGAAACTCTGGAAGGAAGCGCTAGCCCATGAGCAGCGACACCAGGGAAAAATTCTCTCCTCCTTCCACGAAAGGTACTGGTCGGAGTACGAAGTGTGAATGGTGTTTTTGGGGAAACAACCGCATAAGGAATGGAAAGCTGAGTTAACCAGGCTAGTCCAGGTGGAGATGCAGTTGGCGGAGAGCTACAGAGCCCTCCGCTGGTATGCAGCCCAAGTGTGCCCGTGGACATCGGACGACACCTCAACAGAAGGCTTTGGCTACGGCGACCTGGGGCAGTTATTAGAGAGGCTGTCACAGGACCCTGACTTTGGGAGCAATTTGGAGTGGCGTTTGGAAGAAATATTGGAATATAGAGAACAGATGCTGAATGTCTCAGAAGTTCCCTGGGCACTGGAAGATTTGGAGTTTCTAGCCAATCCGGAATGGGAACTGGAGATTGCCTACAGACAGCTGCTAGATTCTGCTCAGCAGCAGGTCTGGGCTCCCTTTGCCTGGGATTATCAGGAAATACCAGCTGACAACTCTGAAATCCTGGATGAAGAGTTGTCAATAAGGCAGAGTAATGCCGCGTACACACACTCGGACATTCCGACAACAAAATCCTTGATTTTTTTCCGACGGATGTTGGCTCAAACTTGTCTTGCTTACCCACGGTCACACAAATGTTGTCGGAAATTCTGAACGCCAAGAACGCGGTGACATACAACACGTATGATGAGCCAAGAAAAATGAAGTTCAGTAGCCAGTGCGGCTCTTCTGCTTGATTCCGAGCATGCTTGGAAATTTGTGCGTCGGAATCGTCTACACACGTACACACGCTCAGAATTTCTGACAATGGAATTTGTTGTCGGAAAATTTGAGATCCAGCTCTCAAATTTTTGTTGTCGGAATGTTCGATGGAGCCTACACACGGTCGGAATTTCCGACAACAAGCTCCCATCGAACATTTGTTGTCGGAAATTCCGAGCGTGTGTACGCGGCATAACTGTGTGCTTTGCCAACCTGCCCCCGCAGCTATGGACACAGAGGTCTTATGGTGGATGCTGGACGCAGAAGTCTTATGGCGGATGCAGCAAGTGTTGACTGACCTTGGTGATCCTATTACTGCATGGGATGAACTTGGATGGAGGAATGCGTCTGTTCAGCAGCTGGATGAGGGTACGGGAGATGGAGCAGTCGGCTCATCTCTCCAGCCACAGACCACAGGATTTATGGATTTAATTGACCGTTCATCAGAGGATGTTATAGATCAGTGTTTCTCAACTCCAGTCCTCAAGGCGCCTCAACAGGTCATGTTTTCAGGATTTCCCTCAGATGAAACGGTTATGGTAAATACTAAGGCAGTGAAACTGATCAAACCACCTGTGCAAATTAATGGAAAGCCTGAAAACATGACCTGTTGGGGCGCCATGAGGACTGGAGTTGAACAACACTGTTATAGATTATGAGTCACCTGCCAAAGTGTTGGCACTGGGCCCAAATGCAGCCAACTCGTGCTCTGGATTTTCAGCAATTCCAGAGACTTGTGAATGATTTGACTTTTCTGCTGAGGAAGAACAACCGAGTGAGCCTCCAGCAAAAGAGCTAACATCGGGGCAGAACATCATGGAGCTCTGCCCAGCACCAACAGCAGCATCTGCAGAGTTACAAGGAACTTCCCCAGCTGAAGCACTGGCCACCGGACAGAGTGTCCAAGACCTCTGCCCCACATCTGTGGCAGTTTCCGGAGGCTCAGGGTGAGAAGATGGAGGTCACTTCCCAGCAGCATATCAGGATACAGGGGGAGAAGGTAGAGGAGGTGTTCGCCGTCCCTCCCCAACAGTTGGCCAAGGTGGAGGAAGCAGTCTTTCCTCCCCAGCACCTGGGAGACAGTACCAGAGATATGTCATCCCAGCAGTCAGATAAGGGGATAGAAGAGGAAGCAGCCAGCTCACCTCCCCAATGGCAGCTACACAGTTTGGGAGTGGAGGAATCCAACGGTTAGCCAAAGCGCATGATGTGGAGTCCCCAGCAGATGCACCGCGATGCATACCAGCAGCGCGTCCGCTCAGGGGAACTCTCTGACATGGCCCCTCTGCCCAGCAACAGGCCAAGCCATGGAATGGTAAACTACCCAGCTGAAGTGCTGACAGCTGGACAGAGAGTCAATGACCTCTGTCCCACACCTACCGAGGTCAACTATTCCTTGCAGCCAAGAACGATGATCATGCGGACAGACTACGTGAGTTCACTCTGCCCGACTAACGCATGCCCAGACCAGGTGGCAGTCTGGGACCTTGTTAGTTGACTTTTGATAGGGGAGAAATGTGATAGACTCACCCGGGACAGAGGCTTTTGGAGGGGACTGAATGCTAACCTCTTGCCTACCGACTATGGGCCCTGGCATTTGAGGGAGCTACAAACATTTAGGAAGATATTCTGTTATGTAATGCAAAAGGACATTATTAAGGAGGCCATGATGGTTTCTGCCAGTGTGGGACTCATATAGCAAATGTATGTGAAAGGAATGCTGATTAATGAGATCTGGAAAGCCCTGGGTCTCCTGTTGTCTACTAGTGTGGCTTCTAAGAGTCTTTCACTTATTATTGTTTGTGCTAATTAACCCTGCTATTGTATGATGGAGTTCTGTGTTTATACTTATGATAATGTATGATCTGTATGTAATGTATGATATGTGATGTATGATATGATAAATCTACTCAGTAAAATATGTCTGACCTGTAGTGAAATCCTGATTAATCACAACAATGGAATTCTAGCCAAGACACCATATATTGCATCTAATAATACACTCTATTTTACACCTATTTCAGATAACTCACGGTCATGCTACCCACTTCCATTTGACCATCTATGGGATATCCTACTCCCAGGGACATTTGTCCCCTGAGGGTCTATTTCAACATCATATCTTGGGATATACCGCCTCAGCTCTCGGGACTGATGACTTGTCCAGCCGGCTTGCAGCCCCCATCGCTTTCAACCAGACCAATGGGAGATCTGTAAGTTTGGGTGGATATTTTTCACCCCATAATGTGTTATGTACTTTTCTTTCTTTTTATTTCCCCTTTCCGCTCCCGAAGACCCTTCACCAATAGTTAAACCTTATTCATTTCAGATATTTAGCAGCATCTGCTCCTGAAGAGTGCAGAGTTCCACCAAACGCATCAAGCTATTCTGATGCTACCATTATACACACTATATGGGATCATTTCGTCATTTTTACCACGTTTTATTGTATTATGCTGTAATAATCATGATGTCTTATATATCTATTATTTGATATATGGATTAATGTGCCTGACGTTTTACAATGTTACTACCATTTATTATTATGCTATTATGCTATAAATGTATTATATATGAAATAAATACTATTCCTATGCATATATTGTCTTGTGTGCTGGACACTGAGATCCAGTATGTACAGTTACAATATACATTTAATTGGTCAGACACCCACTGTCCAGTATCACTTTCCAGTTGCCTGCTTCATATAAAGTCCCAACCTTTCCTTTCAGTCATATTGACAAACAGGGATGGAGGCACTGGACCTATATTCTTATGCCTCATATAAAGTCCCAAACTCCCTACTTCTCCCCTCCCTCTTATTCCTAATCACAACAATGGCCATGTGGGCACGGAGTCACATTGGCTGCTTTAAGGGATTAGTTAATTAGCTCATGTTAATTTATGTTTCTGTTTACAGGTGTATTGTTAGAGTAATATGAACAGGAGGGGGAACCTCCTCTTCAACTGTATGATTCAGAAAAAAACGTTAATCGGGTTTTCGTTCATTTAGATATTTCCGAATTAACGAATTTGTCGAAATTCGTTAAAAAACTAATTCAATTCGTTAAAAATTCAGAAGACCCTACCCCCCCCCAAAAAAAACTACCATAATATGGTAATAAGTTACAATATCGCATTTCATTTTTTGAACATTTTTATAAAATTACAACAATTTCAGATTAGAATGGAAAGATGGCTTTTAGTATTATCAAAGTTCAAAATGACTTGTGTAGCGATTTTATACGCTATATCATTTTTTTTTAATGTGCTATTTGTTCATATATTTTTATTTAACAATATATATTATTAGTTTACGAATTTTCGAATTTCGGATTTTTGGATTTTCCAAATTTCGAATTTCCTGAGTTTTCGAATTTTCGTTTTTGGAAAGAATTGTTAGACGAGTTTTCGTCAATTCGAATATTTCCGAATTAACGAGTTTGTTGAATTTTGTCAAAACGAATTCGGAAGGAAACAAATTGCACATGTCTACTGATGAAGTGTCAGTGTACGACTGTCCGCCGCAATATCGCAGTCCTCCTATAAGTCGCTGGTTGCCGCCATTATTAGTAAAAAAATAAATAAATAAAAGTTCCATAAATCTGTCCCCATTGTTTGTAGACGCTATAACTTTTGCACAAACCAATCAATATACGCTTATTGGGATTTTTTCTTACCAAAAATAAGTAGCAGAATACATATTGGCCTAAATTGATGAAGATATTAGATTTTTTCCATTTTTTTTATTGGGAATGTTTTATAGCAGAAAATAAAAAAAATATATATATTTTTTTTTTAAATTGTTGGTCTTTTTTTGTTTATAGCCGAAAAAAATTAAAACCGCAGAGGTTACATAGTTACATAGTGATCAAATACCACCAAAAGAAAGCTCTATGTGTGGGGAAAAATGAACATCGATTTTATTTGTGTACAACGTCACACGACCGTGCAATTGTCAGCTAAAGTATTGCAGTGACCTATTGCAAAAAATGGCCTGGTCATGGGGGGGGGGGGTAAATCTTCCAAAGGTCAAGTGGTTAAAGTGTAACTTCCCTTTTGAAGTTAGCACGGGGTGATCTGTGATTTTTAACAAATTTTGTTGCAGAGTCCTTTTTTGCAGGGTCTGCATCCCTTTAGAAGTAATGAACGCTTAGCATCCTAAGGAAAAATGAAATTCCTGTTGCAGGGGGTGGCTAAAAATTTTACATGCATCTTGGCGCAGTTTTTTGAGAAAATCAGTTAGCCAATCACACAAGCATTAAATGACAGTTCTGAGGGTGATCCATACGCCTACGATGTACAAAACTCCTCCAGGTTACTACCCTAAATAACCTCAACCCCCCCCCCAAAAAAAAAATAATTTAACTACCATAATATGGTAATAAGTAACAGTATCGCATTTAATTTTTTTCTAACATTTTTTTAAAATTCCATCAATTTCAGATTAGATTATTAATATGTGTTTTTTTCATAATTTTTTATTACCAATATTTCATTAATAATAATATTTAACAATATTTTTTATTTTTTTTGTATAAAAGCGAATTTACAATAGAACATAGCTATATTTTTTATGCTATATTTTGTTATATGCTTGTTATATATTTTATTTTGTTATATATTTATTTTGTTTATATGCTTTTTTTTCTGTCTTTGTTTTATTTTTATTGACATTTTTTTTGGTCTTTGATGGGTTTTAAGGCTTGCAGAAGTTCCTTCCTTCTACCCTGTTCTTGTTCTAAAAATACTGCCCCTCTCGTTAGCCTTAATATTTTAAATTTTTTCACAGAAAAAATAAAAACTAAAACAGACAGCCAAAAAAAAAATATTAAAAAGTGACATTATACAAAACAATAATCAACTGCAAAAAAAGAGAAAAAAACACCAAAGAACACTAAATGGAAAAAAAAAAAACAAAAAAAATGAAACTACCCTAAATAACCCCCACCCCAAAAAAATAAAATAAAAATAATTGAAATACTATAATGGGGTAATACGTTACCATGTCACATTAATTTTTTTTTAACATTTTTATAAAAATTACAACAATTTCAGATTAGAACGGAAAGGTAGCTTTTCATTTGATCAAATTTCAAAGTGACTTGTGTAGCAATTTTATATGCCATATAATTTATTCAATATGCTATTTTTTCATATATTTATATTAACAATATTTTATTAATTATACTATTTAACAATATTTGTATTTTTTTTTTTTGTTGTATAAACACTCATTTACAACAAATTTATTTAATAAATAAATGTATTTAATATGCTATTTTTTCATATATTTATATTAACAATATTTTATTAATTATACTATTTAACAATATTTGTATTTTTTTTGTTGTTGTATAAACACTCATTTACAACACAACATAGCTATATTTTTTTTAATGCTATATTATTTGGTTTATATGCATTTTTTAAAAACAATGGAAAAACACACATGCGAGAGCGCCCAGGCTGCACAACCCAAATGTATACAGAGAAGACAAGACAAGGATTCCCCAAGGGGGTTTTTTAGGCTGCAATACATTGAATGTTATTATAAAGTAGGTCAAATTCATAACGTATATAAAGTGTGTAACAAGTTTATTTAAAAGTACAAAATACAGACTCTGGTTGACATGTACCAAAAATCGACATATAACATCATCCATGGTTAAAAAACGTGTCATCAATAATGTCCATATGAATACCCCAATGCATTTCGACCCATTGGTCTTCTTCAGGGGGATTTTATATTCTAGGAAAATATGTCACAGTTAGAGTTTAAACTTATAAACTTAGTCAATATGTAAAACATTTACACAGCATTTAGCATTGATAAATAATTGTATTACATTGTATCTATGGAAGTATATTTACCATTGAGTGGATGATATGGTAAAGATGCACCAACCAAACCAGATCGTTTAAAAGCATGAAGGCCTAGAGATCCCAGAGACCGCACATATCCCTCCGTGCCTCACAGGCACATCCACAATCCATTGGACTTGCAAGGGGTCACACATTTGGACAGGGGAAATGACGGGGGCAGAGCACCTGCCATTGTATATAAAAAAGACTTGGTTAGGAACCTTAGTAGTATTGTTCTCAAAATATCTAGTGCCGTAGGGCCATAGCTAATTAGCCCTCACTGGAGTGATTGCTTGTATATATGTATATTACTGTTAATCAAACCTATTACTTGAAAGTATGTATTTAATTGATAGTATAATAATTAAGGGATACAAATGATAAAAGGTGTGCATGAATGACGCATGATGGGTGATAGAAGGATGTTGAGAATAATAAATCCAATTAGAGCATGGATGGAGAAAGTGAATGTGCTGGTGGTGCCATGGTGATGATGATGGATGTGAAGTGATCGTGTGGGAATGCACTGTGAGAAATATTGTAAAAAGAAAAAAACTAACTAAACCAAACCAAACTGTGATAAAAACTAAAAATGTGTATGGGTGCCAGTGAACAGATCAAGCCAATTGTTAGGAGTGTATGGGGTGAATGTAGAGATTGGAATGGTGAACATGTGTATGAATAGTGATGGCTAAGGTGAAAAGACAATTGTACTAAGTGAGTGTATCCAAAGAATAGTTAGTTAGTGATGGTATTATTGATGATGTTAGAATCGATATCAGCTATAGTGGGTAAACTAAACATAGCACTTACCTAGTGCTGGATGCTTCTCAGTATAGTGGCAGCTTTACAAGTAGGGATGAGCCGAACACCCCCCGGTTCGGTTCGCACCAGAACCCGCGAACGGACCGAAAGTTCGCACGAACGTTAGAACCCCATTGACGTCTATGGGACTCGAACGTTCGAAATCAAAAGTGCTCATTTTAAAGGCTAATTTGCATGGTATTGTCCTAAAAAGGGTTTGGGGACCCGGGTCCTACCCCAGGGGACATGTATCAATGCAAAAAAAACTTTTAAAAACGGCCGTTTTTTCGGGAGCAGTGATTTTAATGATGCTTAAAGTAAAAAAAAAAAGTGAAATATTCCTTTAAATATCGTACCTGGGGGGTGTCTATAGTATGCCTGTAAAGTGACGCGTGTTTCCCATGTTTAGAACAGTCCCTGCACCAAATGTCATTTTTAAAGGAAAAAATCTCATTTAAAACTGCTTGCGGGTTTAATGTCATGTCGGGTCATGGCAATATGGATGAAAATCAGTGAGACAAACGGCATGGGTACCCCCCAGTCCATTACCAGGCCCTTTGGGTCTTGTATGGATATTAAGGGGAACCCCGCACCCAAATTAAAATAAGGAAAGGTGTGGGGCCACCAGGCCCTATATACTCTGAACAGCAGTATACAGGCGGTGCAAACAAGACAGGGACTGTAGGTTTGTTGTTAAGTAGAATCTGTTTGTAATTTTGAACATTTTTAACGTGTTTAGCTCCAGCCAAAAAATCTTTTCTAAGCTTTTTGGAAAACATAGGGAAGGGTTATCACCCCTGTGACATTTGTTTTGCTGTCTTTCCTCCTCTTCAGAAGATTTCACCTCACTTTTTTGTCCCAATGAAAAATGTTTTTTGAAAATTTGGGTTTTTTTGTGGAACAAGGATTGGAAAGCATCAGTGGAAAGGAGAAATTGTTTTCCCATATTAACTCTTACAGGAGAGAATTTCCCTTCCTAGGGGTAGATTTCATCTCACTTCCTGTTGTCTCCTTCCGTTTGCAAGTAGGAGTCGTTTGTAAGTTAGATGTTTGAAAGTAGGGTCCTGCCCTATATACTCAGCAGAAATTTGGGCCTTAGGTGTTGCTGTGGCCACAACACTGTAAGCCCTCACAGGGCCCTGCTGTGAAATATTAGATCAAGAATTGTAATTACATGCCCCTGTTGAACAGGAGCTGAAAAATTAGGCCTTAGGCACTGGTGCTGGTGCCACAACACTGCAACCCCTCACAGACACTCTAGTTGGAACGCAGGAACGAGCCCTGCTGCAAATTATTGCTTCAAAAATTGTAATTACACGCCCCTGTTAGACAGGGGCAGAAAAATTGGGCCTTAGGCACTGGTGCTGGTGCCACAACACTGCAACCCCTCACAGACACTCTAGTTGGAATGCAGGAACGAGCCCTGCTGCAAAGTATTGCATCAAAAATTGTAATTACACGCCCCTGTTAGACAGGGGCAGAAAAATTGGGCCTTAGGCACTGGTGCTGGTGCCACAACACTGCAACCCCTCACAGACACTCTAGTTGGAACGCAGGAACGAGCCCTGCTGCAAAGTATTGCATCAAAAATTGTAATTACACGCCCCTGTTAGACAGGGGCAGAAAAATTGGGCCCTAGGCACTGGTGCTGGTGCCACAACACTGCAACCCCTCACAGACACTCTAGTTGGAATGCAGGAACGAGCCCTGCTGCAAAGTATTACATCAAAAATTGTAATTACACGCCCCTGTTAAACAGGGGCTGAAAAATTGTGCCTTAGGCACTGGTGGTGGCGCCCAGAACCAAAAATGTTCTTACAAGCTATCAGCGTGATGATTGAGGAGGAAGAGGATAATTACTCAGGGATAGTCACTCAGCATCAGCATAGGCAGTCTTTGAAGGGATCTGAGATTTCAAAAAAAATTATTCGGTTACATCAGCATCAGGTGCTTGGTAGCTGGTGGTGATCCAAGACTCATTCATTTTTATGAAGGTCAGCCGATCGACCGAGTCGGTGGACAGACGCACCCTGTGATCGGTTACCACGCCTCCAGCAGCACTGAATGTGCGTTCCGAAAGAACGCTGGATGCAGGACAGGCCAGTAGCTCAATTGCATACTGTGCAAGCTCTGGCCAGTGATCCATCCTCAAGACCCAGTAACCCAGAGGATTTTCGGTGGGAAAGGTGTCCAAGTCTGATCTTGCCCCTAGGTATTCCTGCACCATGTAAAACAGACGCTGGCGATGGTTGCTGGAACCGATCATACCTTGGGGCTGCGGACCAAAAAATTGTCTGAACGCATCGGTCAGACGGCCACCTTCTCCACCGCTCCTTCTTTGACTGACCGAAGCCTCAGCAACACGTTGTCCAGAAACAGGAGTTTGTAACCTCCCAGTCTCTGGGAACGCGTTGCACAGACCTTTCTGCAAGGCCTCCCGAAGATGTTTCATCCTCTGCTCCCTCTGCGATGGCAAGATAAGGTCCGCAACCTTACCCTTGTAACGTGGATCAAGGAGGGTTGCCAGCCAGTATTGGTCCTTCTCCTTGATACCACGAATACGAGGATCCTTACGCAGGCTTTGCAGGATCAGGGAGGCCATGCAGCGTAGGTTTGCTGAGGCATTCGGTCCGGAGTCCTCTGGGTCACTAAGAACGACATGGTCCGCAGCCACCTCCTCCCAGCCACGTACAAGTCCATGTGTTTCTTGGGACTGATCCCTTAAAGACTGCTGCTGATGCTGAGTGCCAGGCTCCACCTCCATACTGACACAATCTTCCTCCTCCTCCTCTTCCTCCTCGTCCTCTTCCTGTGTGATCGGCGGGCACGCAGGAACACTGTCTGGATAAAGGGGGCCTTGAGAGCTAAGGAAGTCCTCCTCTTCCTGCCTCTGTTCTGCCTCAAGTGCCCTGTCCATTATTCCACGCAGCGTGTGCTCCAACAGGTGGACAAGGGGGACAGTGTCACTGATGCATGCACTGTCACTACTCACCATCCTCGTGGCCTCCTCGAATGGTGACAGGACAGTGCATGCATCCCTGATCATGGCCCACTGGCGTGGGGAAAAAAAACCAAGCTCCCCTGACCCTGTCCTGGTGCCATAGTCGCACAGGTACTCATTGATGGCCCTCTGCTGCGTGTGCAGCCGCTGCAGCATGGCCAACGTTGAGTTCCACCTGGTGGGCATGTCACAGATTAGGCGGTTCTTGGGCAGGTTAAACTCCTTTTGGAGGTCCGTCAGCCGAGCACTGGCATTATATGACCGGCGGAAATGCACACAGACTTTCCTGGCCTGCCTCAGGACATCCTGTAAGCCCGGGTACCTGCCCAAGAACCGCTGCACCACCAAGTTAAGGACGTGAGCCAAACAGGGCACATGGGTCATTTGTCCCTGTCGGAGGGCAGAGAGGAGGTTGGTGCCATTGTCGCAAACCACCATTCCTGCCTTAAGTTGGCGTGGCGTCAACCACCTCTGAACCTGCCCCTGCAGAGCTGACAGAACCTCTGCCCCAGTGTGGCTCCTGTCCCCCAAGCACACCAGCTCAAGCACCGCATGGCATCTTTTGGCCTGCGTACTTGCGTAGCCCCTTGAACGCCTACGGAGCACCGCTGGTTCCGAGCAAGAGGCCATGGAGGAAGAAGAAGAGGAGGGGGTGGAGGAGAGAGGTGTGTCACAATCAGCATTTTGGAGGCGTGGTGGCGGAACAACCTCCAACACTACTGCACCTTGTCCTGCATCCTTCCCAGCTGCCAGCAGAGTCACCCAATGCGCCGTGAAGCTTAGGTAACGTCCCTGTCCATGCCTGCTGGACCATGAGTCAGCGGTAATATGCACCTTACCGCTGACCGCCCTGTCCAGCGAGGCATGGACATTGCCTTCCACATGCCGGTAGAGAGCCGGAATCGCCTTCCGTGAGAAAAAGTGGCGTTTGGGTACCTGCCACTGAGGAACCGCACATTCCACAAACTCACGGAAGGGGGCAGAGTCTACCAACTGAAAAGGCAGCAGTTGAAGTGCTAGCAATTTTGCCAAGCTAGCATTCAACCGCTGGGCATGTGGATGGCTGGGAGCAAACTTCTTTCGGCGGTGCAGCAGCTGGGGCAGGGAAATTTGCCTGGTACAATCTGACGTCGGTGTACCAAAAGCAGATTGCCCACAAGTACTTGGCTGTGACACACCTAATTTTACACCTTCATTCCTCTCACTGCAGGTCTCAGAGAGGACTGAAGGTCTAGTGGGGTTGGAAATCTCAGCTGATGAGGAGCAAGGAGAGATCCTCTTTGTTCTTTGGTGTGGGTCTTTTAGATACGCTTGCCAACGAACTGCATGGCAGGTCAACATATGTCTGGTCAAGCATGTGGTACCCAAGCGGGAGATATTTTGGCCACGCGAGATACGCTTGAGACATATGTTGCAAATAGCAGCGGTGCGATCTGATGCACTCGTCTCAAAAAAGGCCCACACCAAAGAACTTTTTGAATAACGCGCAGAGACTGCAGCGCCCTGCACATGTGGAGCTTTGGGGTGTGATGCAGTCAATGTGCTGCCCTTAGGCTGGCCCCTGGAGGGCATCCTGCCTCGTTGGTGATGTGCTGCCGCCTCCTCCTCCTCCTCCTCCTCCTCCTCCTCCTCCTCCTCTCTCCTATCAGGCACCCACGTTGAGTCAGTGACCTCATCATCCCCTCCCTCCTCATCACTGGAGCAAACCTGGCAGTATGCTGCAGCAGGGGGAGCATGACTGCCAGATTGCTGTCCTTCTTGGGCACCCCCTCTGTCCGCGCTCATGTTACTGCCTTCATCGAGCTCAGTATCGTCATCAGAGCCTTCCAAACGCTGGGCATCCTCCTGGAGCATGTACCCAACACTGTGGTCAAACAGTTCGAGGGAATCCTCATGAGGACATGGTGGAGCTAGGGAAGGAGTCACTGATGACATTGAGCTGAGGGAAGAGGCCGCTGCTTTGCCAGACAAAGCACCCTGGGCATGGGTGAGAGAGGATGAGGAGGATGAGGACGGCTTGGTCATCCACTCGACCAAGTCTTCCGCATGTTGCGGCTCAACATGGCCAGCTGCCGAAAAAAAGGCCAAGCGTGTCCCATGGCCACGTGCTGATGAGGATGCACCGTCTCCACGACCAGCACTAGACACAGAGCCTGCTTGCCCTCTCTTATTGGCTTGTGACTGTCTGCCTCTCCTTCTTGGCCTTCCAG
This sequence comes from Aquarana catesbeiana, assembly GCF_042186555.1. Lineage (NCBI taxonomy): Eukaryota > Metazoa > Chordata > Amphibia > Anura > Ranidae > Aquarana > Aquarana catesbeiana. The sequence goes on along the minus strand of NC_133328.1, from coordinate 9,540,644 downwards.
ACATACTAATGGCCTGTAGCTGCACTAAGCTGGGATAGAACACCTGTAATTTTCTTCAAGTAGCTTTATATACTGTAACCAGACAAGCCTGCCTGTCAGTAGGAAGATAACAGGAACGGATCTAGCTGAACACTGTGAGCAGGACGCACTGTACTAAATGTAAATAGTCTAGCTGCCTGACCGTGGTACTAATAGGATCAAATAGAACACCTGTAATTTTCTTCAGGTAGCTTTATATACTGTAACCAGACAAGCCTGCCGGTCAGTAGGAATTTAACAGGAACGGATCTAGCTGAACACTGTGAGCAGGACGCACTGCACTAAATGTAAATAGCAGGAACGGATCTAGCTGAACACTGTGAGCAGGACGCACTGCACTAAATGTAAATAGTCTAGAAGATAACAGGAACGGATCTAGCTGAACACTGTGAGCAGGACGCACTGCACTAAATGTAAATAGTCTAGAAGATAACAGGAACGGATCTAGCTGAACACTGTGAGCAGGACGCACTGCACTAAATGTAAATAGCAGGAACGGATCTAGCTGAACACTGTGAGCAGGACGCACTGCACTAAATGTAAATAGTCTAGAAGATAACAGGAACGGATCTAGCTGAACACTGTGAGCAGGACGCACTGCACTAAATGTAAATAGCAGGAACGGCTCTAGCTGAACACTGTGCGCAGGACGCACTGCACTAAATGTAAATAGCAGGAACGGATCTAGCTGAACACTGTGAGCAGGACGCACTGCACTAAATGTAAATAGCAGGAACGGATCTAGCTGAACACTGTGAGCAGGACGCACTGCACTAAATGTAAATAGCAGGAACGGATCTAGCTGAACACTGTGAGCAGGACGCACTGCACTAAATGTAAATAGCAGGAACGGATCTAGCTGAACACTGTGAGCAGGACGCACTGCACTAAATGTAAATAGCAGGAACGGATCTAGCTGAACACTGTGAGCAGGACGCACTGCACTAAATGTAAATTGCAGGAACGGATCTAGCTGAACACTGTGAGCAGGACGCACTGCACTAAATGTAAATAGTCTAGAAGATAACAGGAACGGATCTAGCTGAACACTGTGAGCAGGACGCACTGCACTAAATGTAAATAGCAGGAACGGATCTAGCTGAACACTGTGAGCAGGACGCACTGCATTAAATGTAAATAGTCTAGATAGAAGATAACAGGAACGGATCTAGCTAAACTGAATACAGTGTATATATATATATGCAACACCTGGGATGCATATATATACACAATACACTGTAAGTGCAGCTAACTGACTGACTGTTCTGCCTAATCTATCTAACTCAAATCAAATGACACTCTCTCTCTCTCTCTCTATCTCTCAGCACACCGGAACACACACTACACAGGGCCGCCGTGCAGGCGGCCTTATATAGTGTGGGGTGTGTACTAAATCCCCTGAGCCATAATTGGCCAAAGCCACCCTGGCTTTGGCCAATTACAGCTCTCTCTACTGACGGCGCTGTGATTGGCCAAGCATGCGGGTCATAGTGCATGCTTGGCCAATCATCAGCCAGCAATGCACTGCGATGCCGCAGTGAATTATGGGCCGTGACGCGCCACACGAATTTAGCGCGAACGGCCCATAACGTTCGCAATTCGGCGAACGATCGAACAGCCGATGTTCGAGTCGAACATGGGTTCGACTCGAACACGAAGCTCATCCCTATTTACAAGGATACAACTACAGAGCATCCAAGAACTGCCAATTATATAATCACAGGGGGCTAACCTACGACTTGCAGGTGAGGGACTCCTCCCCAACGTGCCAATCCTCACATGTCCATGGCGCCGATTGGCGGCGTCTGTGTGGCCCCCTCGGCGTTCCGGAAGGCGGAAGCCCCGGCAGCCGCCGTCACCTCCGACGCAATTGCATGACGTCACGACGCCACGCGCGTTCGCAAAGGAACCCGCACGCACGCGACGTCACTGATGGTCCGGAGGTGATCGCGGGACGCCGCCGGCACGGGGGAAGCTCCCCATGACTGCCCTTAGACAAGAGTCTTGTCGTGGAGACCATAAGGGGGAGAATCGCAAAAGCATAATGCGTCTTCCCCCCCCCCCCCCGTGCCGGGAAGTCAAATGGAGATGGGAATGCCACCCCGGGATACACAGCGGACACAGCAGTCCATGGGCAGTGAGCCTTGCATGCCAAAACAGAGTGGTGTGGCCACATGAATGTTGTAGTTCATAAATTTGAAAGTAGTAATGTATATCTAATGTGTCGAGATGTTAAACAATACATTGAAAAGGCCAGGAACATATACAAAAAACCAACAAACCAAAAAGGTCAGAAGATGGGGAGGGAAAAAAGTGTTTTCCTTCATCCCAGGAGCAATGTTCTCCCATGCCTACATGGTAGATATGTTCTACACCAGGCAACATTCTCAAACCATTGGAACAAGGAGCCAATTGGAGCGAGGATGGGGAGGGGGAAAAGTGATTGTTTACCCCCATCCCAGGAGTGATATTCTCCTATGCCAATAATTGGTGAGTGCAATCATACCGGGCAACATCTTCAAACCGTTGGGATATGCCCTGGCTCGTATGGGGTCTCTCGTGTGCTAGAAGGGGAAACGGGTGTTTAACCACCCAAATAAAAGAAAAACAATGGAAAAACACATATGCGAGAGCGCCCAGGCTGCACAATACAAATGTATACAGAGAAGACAAGACAAGGATTCCCCAAGGGGGTTTTTTAGGCTGCAATACATTGAATGTTATTATAAAGTAGGTCAAATTCATAACGTATATAAAGTGTGTAACAAGTTTATTTAAAAGTACAAAATACAGACTCTGGTTGACATGTACCAAAAATCGACATATAACATCATCCATGGTTAAAAAACGTGTCATCAATAATGTCCATATGAATACCCCAATGCATTTCGACCCATTGGTCTTCTTCAGGGGGGTTTTATATTCTAGGAAAATATGTCACAGTTAGAGTTTAAACTTATAAACTTAGTCAATATGTAAAACATTTACACAGCATTTAGCATTGATAAATAATTGTATTACATTGTATCTATGGAAGTATATTTACCATTGAGTGGATGATATGGTAAAGATGCACCAACCAAACCAGATTGTTTAAAAGCATGAAGGCCTAGAGATCCCAGAGACCGCACATATCCCTCCGTGCCTCACAGGCACATCCACAATCCATTGGACTTGCAAGGGGTCACACATTTGGACAGGGGAAATGACGGGGGCAGAGCACCTGCCATTGTATATAAAAAAGACTTGGTTAGGAACCTTAGTAGTATTGTTCTCAAAATATCTAGTGCCGTAGGGCCATAGCTAATTAGCCCTCACTGGAGTGATTGCTTGTATATATGTATATTACTGTTAATCAAACCTATTACTTGAAAGTATGTATTTAATTGATAGTATAATAATTAAGGGATACAAATGATAAAAGGTGTGCATGAATGACGCATGATGGGTGATAGAAGGATGTTGAGAATAATAAATCCAATTAGAGCATGGATGGAGAAAGTGAATGTGCTGGTGGTGCCATGGTGATGATGATGGATGTGAAGTGATCGTGTGGGAATGCACTGTGAGAAATATTGTAAAAAGAAAAAAACTAACTAAACCAAACCAAACTGTGATAAAAACTAAAAATGTGTATGGGTGCCAGTGAACAGATCAAGCCAATTGTTAGGAGTGTATGGGGTGAATGTAGAGATTGGAATGGTGAACATGTGTATGAAAAGTGATGGCTAAGGTGAAAAGACAATTGTACTAAGTGAGTGTATCCAAAGAATAGTTAGTTAGTGATGGTATTATTGATGATGTTAGAATCGATATCAGCTATAGTGGGTAAACTAAACATAGCACTTACCTAGTGCTGGATGCTTCTCAGTATAGTGGCAGCTTTACAAGGATACAACTACAGAGCATCCAAGAACTGCCAATTATATAATCACAGGGGGCTAACCTACAACTTGCAGGTGAGGGACTCCTCCCCAACGTGCCAATCCTCACATGTCCATGATCTGTTCACTGGCACCCATACACATTTTTAGTTTTTATCACAGTTTGGTTTGGTTTAGTTAGTTTTTTTCTTTTTACAATATTTCTCACAGTGCATTCCCACACGATCACTTCACATCCATCATCATCACCATGGCACCACCAGCACATTCACTTTCTCCATCCATGCTCTAATTGGATTTATTATTCTCAACATCCTTCTATCACCCATCATGCGTCATTCATGCACACCTTTTATCATTTGTATCCCTTAATTATTATACTATCAATTAAATACATACTTTCAAGTAATAGGTTTGATTAACAGTAATATACATATATACAAGCAATCACTCCAGTGAGGGCTAATTAGCTATGGCCCTACGGCACTAGATATTTTGAGAACAATACTACTAAGGTTCCTAACCAAGTCTTTTTTATATACAATGGCAGGTGCTCTGCCCCCGTCATTTCCCCTGTCCAAATGTGTGACCCCTTGCAAGTCCAATGGATTGTGGATGTGCCTGTGAGGCACGGAGGGATATGTGCGGTCTCTGGGATCTCTAGGCCTTCATGCTTTTAAACAATCTGGTTTGGTTGGTGCATCTTTACCATATCATCCACTCAATGGTAAATATACTTCCATAGATACAATGTAATACAATTATTTATCAATGCTAAATGCTGTGTAAATGTTTTACATATTGACTAAGTTTATAAGTTTAAACTCTAACTGTGACATATTTTCCTAGAATATAAAACTTCCCTGAAGAAGACCAATGGGTCGAAATGCATTGGGGTATTCATATGGACATTATTGATGACACGTTTTTTAACCATGGATGATGTTATATGTCGATTTTTGGTACATGTCAACCAGAGTCTATATTTTGTACTTTTAAATAAACTTGTTACACACTTTATATACGTTATGAATTTGACCTACTTTATAATAACATTCAATGTATTGCTGCCTAAAAAACCCCCTTGGGGAATCCTTGTCTTGTCTTCTCTGTATACATTTGGGTTGTGCAGCCTGGGCGCTCTCGCATGTGTGTTTTTCCATTGTTTTTCTTTTATTTGGGTGGTTAAACACCCGTTTCCCCTTCTAGCACACGAGAGACCCCATACGAGCCAGGGCATATCCCAACGGTTTGAAGATGTTGCCCGGTATGATTGCACTCACCAATTATTGGCATAGGAGAATATCACTCCTGGGATGGGGGTAAACAATCACTTTTCCCCCTCCCCATCCTCGCTCCAATTGGCTCCTTGTTCCAATGGTTTGAGAATGTTGCCTGGTGTAGAACATATCTACCATGTAGGCATGGGAGAACATTGCTCCTGGGATGAAGGAAAACACTTTTTTTCCCTCCCCATCTTCTGACCTTTTTGGTTTGTTGGTTTTTTGTATATGTTCCTGGCCTTTTCAATGTATTGTTTAACATCTCGACACATTAGATATACATTACTACTTTCAAATTTATGAACTACAACATTCATGTTGCCACACCACTCTGTTTTGGCATGCAAGGCTCACTGCCCATGGACTGCTGTGTCCGCTGTGTATCCCGGGGTGGCATTCCCATCTCCATTTGACTTCCCGGCACGGGGGGGGGGGGGGGGAGACGCATTATGCTTTTGCGATTCTCCCCCTTATGGTCTCCACGACAAGACTCTTGTCTAAGGGCAGTCGTGGGGAGCTTCCCCCGTGCCGGCGGCGTCCCGCGATCACCTCCGGACCATCAGTGACGTCGCGTGCGTGCGGGTTCCTTTGCGCACGCGCGTGGCGTCGTGACGTCATGCAATTGCGTCGGAGGTGACGGCGGCTGCCGGGGCTTCCGCCTTCCGGAACGCCGAGGGGGCCACACAGACGCCGCCAATCGGCGCCATGGACATGTGAGGATTGGCACGTTGGGGAGGAGTCCCTCACCTGCAAGTCGTAGGTTAGCCCCCTGTGATTATATAATTGGCAGTTCTTGGATGCTCTGTAGTTGTATCCTTGTAAAGCTGCCACTATACTGAGAAGCATCCAGCACTAGGTAAGTGCTATGTTTAGTTTACCCACTATAGCTGATATCGATTCTAACATCATCAATAATACCATCACTAACTAACTATTCTTTGGATACACTCACTTAGTACAATTGTCTTTTCACCTTAGCCATCACTATTCATACACATGTTCACCATTCCAATCTCTACATTCACCCCATACACTCCTAACAATTGGCTTGATCTGTTCACTGGCACCCATACACATTTTTAGTTTTTATCACAGTTTGGTTTGGTTTAGTTAGTTTTTTTCTTTTTACAATATTTCTCACAGTGCATTCCCACACGATCACTTCACATCCATCATCATCACCATGGCACCACCAGCACATTCACTTTCTCCATCCATGCTCTAATTGGATTTATTATTCTCAACATCCTTCTATCACCCATCATGCGTCATTCATGCACACCTTTTATCATTTGTATCCCTTAATTATTATACTATCAATTAAATACATACTTTCAAGTAATAGGTTTGATTAACAGTAATATACATATATACAAGCAATCACTCCAGTGAGGGCTAATTAGCTATGGCCCTACGGCACTAGATATTTTGAGAACAATACTACTAAGGTTCCTAACCAAGTCTTTTTTATATACAATGGCAGGTGCTCTGCCCCCGTCATTTCCCCTGTCCAAATGTGTGACCCCTTGCAAGTCCAATGGATTGTGGATGTGCCTGTGAGGCACGGAGGGATATGTGCGGTCTCTGGGATCTCTAGGCCTTCATGCTTTTAAACAATCTGGTTTGGTTGGTGCATCTTTACCATATCATCCACTCAATGGTAAATATACTTCCATAGATACAATGTAATACAATTATTTATCAATGCTAAATGCTGTGTAAATGTTTTACATATTGACTAAGTTTATAAGTTTAAACTCTAACTGTGACATATTTTCCTAGAATATAAAACTTCCCTGAAGAAGACCAATGGGTCGAAATGCATTGGGGTATTCATATGGACATTATTGATGACACGTTTTTTAACCATGGATGATGTTATATGTCGATTTTTGGTACATGTCAACCAGAGTCTGTATTTTGTACTTTTAAATAAACTTGTTACACACTTTATATACGTTATGAATTTGACCTACTTTATAATAACATATGCATTTTTTATTACTTTTTTTTATTTTTTGGTCTTTAAGTGTTCAGTTGGTTTAAATGGCTTGCAGAAGATCCTTCCTTCTACACTGTATCTGTTCTTGTTCTAAAAATACTGGCCCCCTCATTAGCCTCAATATATTAATGTTTTTTCACAGAAAAATAAAAGCTAAAACAGACAGAATAAAATAAAAAAAAATTAAAAAAACACCAATGAACATTAAATTGTAAAAAAATTACAAAAATAAATAAATAAAATGAAAAAAATAAAAATGTAACTCTCGCTAAAAAAAGTTTTTGACTTGACATACACCATTTTAGTATCCTAATAAGAATTATTATAGGACATCAGTGGCCCCTTACCTGCCCCAATGCAGAGAGCGGCCAGGAGGAGGATGCTTGCTTGTGCTACCATTGTTGAGCTGGAGGAGAATTGTGACACCCCCAAAGCTTTGTGCCCTAATATATACCTCTTCATGTGTTTACCTCATCATGAAAACTACACTGTGTACTCCTCCCCCGCCCCCCAACACAAATTCTGCTTTCTGTATAGATAAGAGGAAATTGGCCGTTTACCTAAAGTATGTAAGCATATTTCACACAATACTCATCGACAGAAAGACACAATATAAGTTGTCACATTCCATTGATTGCAATCTGCTAAAAAAAATTCACAAAGGAGAAAACACTTCGTGTTACACTGAAGTTTGTAGTGACCGGATTCTTGATACCTATAAAAAAAAAAAAATCAAGAATCCAGTCCGGTCTCCACTGAGGAACAGAGGACTATCTCAGTACCGGTAAGGCAATACACACATTTAAGATAAAAAAAATTCTTATTTTATTTTCCATATAAAAAAGACTGAACGTGATTTCCAATAATCAATACAAAACAATATAAAAACAAGAAATGTTGATACGGTTACAGTTGTGCTCATAAGTTTACATACCCTGGCAGAATTTATGACTTCTTGGCCATTTTTCAGAGAGTATGAATGATAACACAAAAACTTTTCTTTCACTCATGGTTAGTGTTTGGCTGAAGCCATTTATTATCAATCAACTGTATCAAAAAATATGTTAAAAAAAAACAAAGTCTTTGAAAGATTAGCAGTGCTTAAGAAGTTCATATGTGAAAATACACACAAATAAATACAAATAAAAAAGGAAAAGTTCCACTTGCGTCTTAATTGTGTACAGCAGGGTGTGGGGTGGTAGCTGATCCGTTTATAAAGAATGTTGAACACCAACTCTCTGCTGATCAAAATCCCGGATAATTCCTTCACCACATTGCTTTTATGGGAATCCCCTATAGGTAATTCACTTACTAGAAGGTGATGGGTTAACAGCGTGCCTTTCACTGGTTACAAGTGCCCATAGCGTAATCCAGTAAATTAAAATACTTTTATTTAAAAAACAAAGTAATCCCATATAGATGTACACTTACAATGTATCAAAATAATATAAGCATGTATCATAGATCGTTGGGTCCCGATATACCTTATTACCGCTGAGAGCGGTATTCCCGGGTAAGGTATCACAGAAGAGAGGGCCCTCTGACGAAAGCATTGACGAAACGCACGTCAGGGCATGACCATACAGCTACCCACGCCGTTGATCTTCTGTGATACCTTACCCGGGAATACCGCTCTCAGCGGTAATAAGGTATATCGGGACCCAACGATCTATGATATATGCTTATATTATTTTGATCCATTGTAAGTGGGCGCTTCTATTTCTTCACTCGTTATGAGCTTAATTTAGATGGAAGTATGCAGAGTGCGCTGACAGCTATCCAAATATCCATCCACGGATCCAGTCCTATTTGAGTGAACGAAGTCCTTCGATATTAAACCAGTGAAAGGCACGCTGTTAACCCATTACCTTCTGGTAAGTGAATTACCTATAGGGGATTCCCATAAAAGCAATGTGGTGAAGGAATTATCCGGGATTTTGATCAGCAGAGAGTTGGTGTTCAACATTCTTTATAAATGGATCAGCTACCACCCCACACCCTGCTGTACACAATTAAGACACAAGTGGAACTTTTCATCTTTATTTATATTATATTTCACATATGAACTTCTTAAGCTCTGCTAATGTTTAAAAGACTTTGTTTTTTTTAACATATTTTTTGATACAGTTTACATTTTTATAGTAGCAGATATATATATATTTTCTTTAATTGTATTTTTTTTTTGCACGAGCGCTGAGGGAGAAATACTTTGTATCTGTTTATTTCTCATTGTTTGTGAAAATATCAATCAACTGTGTTTACTCTTTTTATATCATAATGGCAACAGAAACTACCCAAATGACCCTGATCAAAAGTTTACATACCCTGGTGATTTTGGCCTGATAACATGCACACAAGTTGACACAAAGGGGTTTGAATGGCTGTTAAAGGCCATCCTCACCTGTGATCTGTTTGCTTGTAATTAATGTAGCACCCTCTACCTGAAGGTAGGTGCTAGATTTGGGATTTTTCTATAGCTCAGGGTCCAAGTACAGGTAAATTTAGCCAGGCCTGTGCTTTAGGCTGGACCTGGTTGTCTTGATTTGGGACTGGGAGTGTTTGGTGTAGTGGGAGGTGTGGCCACCTGTGCTCTGAATCAGAAGTGCCTCCCCTGCTTTCAGACAGATTGTTCTGGAAGAGAGTTTGGACCTGAGGTTTGAGCGGCAGGCAGCTCATGTGAGGAGCTCTGACCAATTTCGCTTTGGTATTGGCAGGGGGCAGGCCTCCTGTGATGGGAGTCACTTTTGGATGCAGGGTGACCAAGAAAATAATGTACCCTGTATATGCCATATTAGAAATAGTGACTGATTCATACTGTTGGGACACATACTGTGAGGAGATGCTGATGTCAATTCCAGCCACCTGTCTGTTGTCTTCTATAATGTGAATGAGTCTAGTGTGGCTTTTCTTTCAGCCATTGTTGTCTGGGCTAATTAACCCTGCCATTGTGAGAAGGAGTCCTGTGTTTAAACGTATGATAATGTACCATCTACTGTGTGAAGCAGAAGGGGAGATTGATTGACAACAATTCTGACCTGTAGTGAAATCCTGATTTTTTTTTTTTGTTTTTGTTTAATAAACGTTTATTGAAGAATATTAACAAAAATACGAAAAAATAAAATATACATATAGCATATGATAAACAATCTTATGAGAGAAACAGAGGTTTCAGTGAGCACAAAAACTGATCATATAGCAACAATCAGAGAAGTGCCACTGTAAGTGCATAAAGGATTGAACAAGTATAGCCACAGATTGAGCAGAGGCTTATGACATATATGAACATAATAGTCAATCTAGAAATTAAGATTGTAACTAAATAAAGCAAGTATTTAAAAGAAAAAAAGGAAAACGAAGAGAGAGATAGAGAGGAGATGAAAGAGAGGTAGAAAAGAAGAAAAGGGGGTAGGAATGGGAGAGGGGTTGTAGGATGGGATCAGTAGGGAGGGGGGGAAGGGGGGGTCGGCATGCGTGTCGTCATATTTTAAGATATTATTATCATTAGGTATGATATTATGTGGAGGAAGGATAGACCACAGTCAGAAGAAGAGGAATCTCTGAAAATAGGTCAAAAGGGTCCTAAGCAATGGTTAAGGAGGTAAGCTCATATGGGTTGTGTTATAATTTCTCTGTAGTGGGATGAGGATGTGAACTCTATCCAGGGTGTCCATGTGAAAGTATGTCTCTGGGAAGTACCTCTGATGCTGTGAGTTATGTCCTCTAGGTGATGAACCTCTGAGACCTTATGTAACCAATTTTTTACAGACGGGATTGTGGGTTGACCCCAAAGCATGGGGATTAGGGCCTTGGCAGTATTCAACAGATGAGGAATGACTGAACGTTTATATGTACCTATTGATTCTTTAGTAGCATGGAAAAGGATGTTTGTAAAACAGAGAGATTCCATGTAGGGGGGGGGGATCCTTTGGGTGGAATATTTCTTCTATGCTATTTAGATCCTGTAAGCCTCGTAGCAGATGAGGGAAGGAACATAGAAAGCGTTGCAATTGGTGGTATCTCCACTTATCCAAAAATGTGATATGTTTAGAGCTAAGGATCCCGGAAAGAGGTTTGATTGTGTTGGCATGTATAACGTGATGTAGCAGAAGAGGTTCTCCTGAGGTCCAGGATTTAAATCCTGGGTCCAAAAAACCTGGCAAGAAATAGTGGTGGTTAAGGAGGGGCATCAAGAGGGAGTCATAATTCCAGGAAAATTTCCTGCATATGGCATCCTGTATGTCCAGTGAGGACGTGGTGAGTGCTGAAACAGTGTGGGTAATGTTCCTATGAACTCGGGGTATCCAGTAGAGCTGCGCATCTTCACTCACTTCACGATTCGATTCGATTACGATTATCCCATCCACGATTCGATTCGATGCGATTCCGCAATGCATCACGATGCATCACGATTAATACCCAAGTGCCCATGGTTTTCAATTTTTCCTCAAAAAATTAATTTAAGCAGTCAGAAATTGAAGAAATATTAAATATATTTATTTGTATCTGCTATTTAAACAAATTACACCAAGTTCCCTGCATATAGCAAAGTCTGAACATGAACAGTGCAGCAGACAACAGTATTTATTTAAAAGAGTATTGTGACATCAAACTGTTGTGTATAATACATACATACAGTGCTGGCCTGGTGCAGTAGTTTACATTTTAATATTTTCTTTTATGAAAAAGTAAACTATAACTTGTAAACAGTAACACCTATATCTATATAAAACAGAGCACTTCCAGTTATTGACTGGCAAACATCACAGTGAACCTGTAACACAGTCACACACTGTGTTGCAGAACTTCCTGGTTCACAGTGATAATTGTTTGCCAATACCATCACCACCACCACCAGCGCCGGTGAGTCAACACAGATGGCTAGATCGGCGTTATAAGCTCTCGGAGTTGTGTCACCCAGTCACTTTACAGAAAACGTTACCTGCACTCTACCACAATACACCTGTAACTGAAGCCAAGCCAAGCTACCATTAGAGGAAGTCTGAAAATCCTTGACAGAATAAATTGTCAACTAAATCTAAAAACCTTGGACAAATCTTTATGGGATCACAAATATACAGTTACACACCACAATACCAAAAAAACACACACATCACTGAATCATAATGGTAAAGGGCAGGCCATAGGTCAGGCGCCGGCAATGGCAC